>NW_006400206.1:767553-772324 GCF_000299155.1 Elephantulus edwardii | reverse complement strand
TCTCAATCTCTTCGTCATCCATCCTGATACTACCAATTGGTCCATTGGCAAGAATCTTTGTCTTTTTGACATTGAGCCTCAGTCCATAATGAAGGCTGCAGTTCTTGACCCTCTGCAGTAAGTGCATGTGGTCCTCCTCAGTTTCAGCGAGCAAGGTTGTGTCATCTGCATAACACAGATTGTTGATAGATCTTTCGCCAATCTTAACACCACGCTTCTTCTCATAGAGCCCAGCCTCTCAGATAATGTGCTCTGCATAAAGGTTGAAAAAGTATGGAGATAGGACACATCCCTGGCGCACACCCTTCCCAATTTTGAACCATTCAGTGTTACCCTGCTCTGTTCTGCCTCTTGGTCCAAGTATAGGTTTCACATTAGCACGACTAAATATTCTGGGATTTCCATTCTTCTCAGAGTCAGCCACAGTTTGTTATGATCCACGCAGTCAAATGCCTGTGCATAATCAATGAAACACAGATAGACATTCTTCTGGCATTCTCTGCTTTCAGCTAAGATCCATCTAACATCGGCTACAATATCCCAAGTACCACGACCCCTTCTAAACCCAACCTGGACTTCTGGCAGTTCTCTACTGATATACTGTTTCAGTTGTTTTTGGATAATCTTCAGTAGAATCTTGCTTGCATGTGAAATCAATGATATTGTTCTGTAGTTTCCACACTCAGTTGGGTCACCCTTCTTTGGAATGGGAACAAATGTAGATCTCTTCCAGTCAGTTGGCCAAGTGGTTGTTTGAGTATAGTTTTTTCATAATACTCTAATGTTAGCTTTTTTATTTTAGTTGGGTCTGTTGTGATGTTACCTGATTCATCTCTGATTCAGATTATTTGTGTCTTCTCCTCTTTTTCTGTGAGTTTTGCTAGTAGTTTGTCAATTTTATTGAACTTTTCAAAGAACCAACTCCTAGTTTTGTTGATAGTTTCAATTGTTTTTCGGTTGTCTATTTCATTTATTTCTGCTCTAATTTTTGTAATTTCACGTTTTTTTAGAGAGTGTCAGGTTTTCTTGCTGTTTCTTTTCAATTTGCTGGAGATGTTGTGTTAGAAAGTCAATGGTCAGTTTTTCCTGCCTTTTGGTGTGTTTGCTTATTGCTATAATTTGGTCTATAGGCTGAAATAAGAAAATATCTATGTCTGTAAAGGCGAGCCAGACATTTCCATGCTCTTTTCCGAAGAGAAAGAAAGAAGAGAAGAGAAGAGAAAAATTTATTACCTTGAAGCTCTAGAGGCTATAAATCCAAATGCATAGTGGTCAGCAAGGCCAAGCTCACTCCAAAGTCTATAGGGAGAAAAATATTTCTTCCAAGAGTTCCTTAGCTTAGCAAAATTTAGTGTAACTTCATATGGCTGTCTCTTTTTTGTGTGTGTTTCTCTCTACCTCTGTTGTTCTTTTAAGGACTCCTGTCACAATGGCTAAGAGTCTATCCTACCCCTATAATGCCTAATCTGACAAGTTTTCAATGAGCAGACTTCAACTTCTGGCTATCTCATGGGTGAAATCACAGGCTTATCAATTATTGGGTTTTGTTGTTTATTTATTTGTTTTAATGTAGCTCAACAAGTCTCTTTTCTAGCAACCCTTTGGTGGACTTGAACTTCCAATTTTTTAATGAGCAGCCAAGTGCATTAGCTCTTTATACCACCTGAAGATTTCTGCAAAGATCCTATGATATGAGGTGTGGGAAAGAAGCGGGGTGTCAGATCTTGGACATATCTCTTTGGAGGATACTATTCAATCCATAACAATAGATATGACTCTTGACAGTGAGAGTGAGAGAAAGGTTCTATATAAACTATTGCAATAGTTGATAACAAGATTATTAAATCTGTACTGAGTTTCATATTTAGTCAACAGTTATGGATTTCTCTGTGGTAAGCTTTAAGGGTGTTAAGGTCATTAAAACTAAACTAGCCTTGTTGTTATTGTTATTGTTGTTATTATGTGCTATTGAGTCACCTGTGATTCATAATGACCTTATGTACAACAGCTCTGAATCCTGCCCTATTCTGAACCAGTCTCACTGACTGCAACAACACCTACCCCCATTATTCCAGTTACTGTACCAACCCATCTTATCCGGTGTCTTCCTCTCTTGTGTTTTCCCTCTACCCTTCCAAGCGTGATGTCCTTCTCCAAGGACCAGTCTCTCCCGGCCACGCGCCCAGAATAAGTGAGATGAAGCTTCAAAACCCTAGCCTCCATGAAGAAACTAGCCTTAAATTGGCAATAAATCAAATTATACAATTTAACTTTTATTTTGAGGGATTCTTTGCAGTCCTCTTCTGAAACCAAATGGAGTTCCTGAGTGACACAAATGATTAAGCCCTCAACTATTAACCCAAGTCAGTAGATTCAAATCTACCCAGTGGTACTCTGGATGAACGGCCAAATGATGTTCTTCCTAAAGGTCACAACCATTATGAACCCTGTGGAGCAATTCTACTCCCCCATATGTAGAACATATGGACATTGGACTTCCAGGGAAAACTATAGACAACCATGTCTGAGAGGAGTCCAAGATAATCTGAAAGATCATGTATTCTCTTCTGTCAAGGTAATGTGATGATGCAGAGGGCATTAAGAAGAAGGTTGTTTAGAATCTGGACAATTTCTTTTGCTGTTTCCCTGGAGAATAGAAGGGATAAATGGATGGTTATTTGATATTGTTCTGGTGACCTAGTGATAGGGAATTGCACTGTCAATCCCAAAGTACATAGTTTGAATAAGCCAGCATCCCTGTAGAAGAAAGATGTGAAATCAACTCCTGTGTAATTTACTGCTTGTGAAAATCTGCCAGAGATTTAGTGATGAGTCCATTACAACTGGAAAGCACACGCCATCAAAAACACACAACCTTTATCCTTCAGGTATCTTTTTAGCATTTCTGTCTATATGTTCGCTATGCCACCTTCCATGCGTCTTTGTTTCCAATAGTTTGTTCCTGTGACTCTCTTGAGAGTCTTTCAACTTAGGGAGGGAATGGGGGACAGGTAGCTATGTATATGTGTGTGTGGGGGGGTGTATGTGTGTGATTGCATGAAATTTATACTCTATGAATCATCTTTCCTAAATAAATATTCTTTTCTAAATTTAATCTTTCCTAAATAAAAATTCAGTTAATTAAAGGTTTCAAGCTGCTTAAATGCAGTTTAAATATTACTTAAGGACAAATAGCCTTCTCTTAATAATTATAACTTTTGTTTCTTCCTTCCTGAGATATTATCTGGGCTCAAGAAAATGCTTTAACATAGCCTGGTAACAGGCAGTGATAGGGCAGTGTGTATTGAAGAGGAAATGTGAATGTGTTGCACTCATTTTGAAAAATAATGTTTTAAGATTTATCCTGAATTATTCTCTCCCTCATCTGTTTCAATGCAGTATACATAATTTATCCAGTATATGATAGAGTATTATGGTTATCACAAGAGTCAATAATTAAGGTTGCATAGTGGACTGTACTCGGGGCAGTGGGAGGGGTGCGGGAGGATTGTATACCAAAGAAGTAATTTTTCTTTTGCTTTTCAAAGAGAGGAGCAAACTGGCAGGGGGGTGGGGGAAGGAGGGCTGTTCAGGGAAAAAAGTGCAACAATGAATGAATGGAAATCCAAAATCTCTGTAAATGTTCATTAAAAATAATAAAATATAATTTAAAAAAGATTTATCCTGAAATATAATGCTATTGACAATAAGCTAATACCTATAAGCCTAAAAGTAAGACCACAGATGGTATATATAAGTAAAGACCTGGAGTCAGATATCAAAAGGGATGAACTCACTGGGGATTTCTTAAGCTGGAGTAACTAAAGGACAAATTCAAGCTTCAAATTGCAATACTTAAGGATGCTATGGGCAGAATAGTGAATGATCCATGAAGTATCAAGAGAAGATGAAAGGAATATTCAGAGTCACTGTGTCAAAAATATTTAGTTTACATGGAAGAATTTCATGAAACAACATATGATCAAGAGGCAATAATGACAAAAGACAAAGTTCAAGCTGCTCTGAAGGAATTGGTAATAAAAAACAAGGCTCCATTATTACTAGAACTTAAGTACCTCAGCAAATGGATGCTGCCCTAAATGTGCTCACCAGGTGTGTCAAATAATCTGGAGAACAACTACCAGGCCAACTGGCTAGAAGAAATCCATATTTATTCTCATTCCCCCTCCCTCCAAAAAGGAAGAAATTATGCAGAAGTTATTAAACAATATCACAAGTATTAGAAAGAAACAAAATCCTGCTGAAGATTAGAAAAAATAAAGGGAACAGTTTTTTCTGTAAGATGGCAGAGGTGGAGAGCACAGTGTGAAGAGCCAGAGGGATAGCAGCCTGTGGTAGAGAGGATACCAGAGAGTACTTCACGCTCCACAGAGACTGACCATCACAGCGTGACGCGAACAGTAGGATTGTGAATCAGAACTTTTGCTAATACATCATTTTAGAAGCTTTAAAAACCGGAGCCCTGCCTGCCTGCCCTGCAGAGGTCCCGCAGTGGTCCCACCGCGGACCCAGCAAAAGCAGGAATCCACGAGCTGAGCTGAGCTGCATTGAGACTCACCTGAAAGGAAAAAGGTTAGTGGGGAAATCGGCTGAATTCTCGAGCCCACTAAAACCTGGAGGGTCTGAGGTGCTGCATGGACAATAAGAATTGCATCATAACTTTTTTTTTTAAATTTAGGTTGTTTATTTTTCATTTCAATGAACATCTACAGAGATTTTGGGATTCCATTCATTCATTGTTGCACCCTTC
>NW_006400206.1:758070-761138 GCF_000299155.1 Elephantulus edwardii | reverse complement strand
AAAAAAATAATAAAAAATAAAAAATTATAAAAACAACAACAACAATGACAACAAAGAAACAAACAAACAAAAAGGGAACAGTGTATCAAGAGAGAACTACCAGAAATGCAAGCTAGTTGTGGCACTAAGGACATCATATCCAGTGTCAGATGGATCTTGGTTGAGAGCAGAGAGTTCCAGAGGCATGTCTATTTATGTTTCATTGAGTCTGCAAAAACATTTAACTGTGAGGGTTACAACAAATTGTGGTTAACCTTGAGAAGAATGAGAATCCTAGAACACCTAATTGTGCTTATGCAAAACCTAAAACTGGACCAGGAAGCAGTCAGAACAGAGCGAGGAAACACTACGTGGTACAAAACAGGATAGGAGTATATCAGGAAAGTATTCTATCTCCACACTATTTCGACCTATATACTGAACAGGTGGCAACAGGCCAGAATAAATATACTGATGAGGAGCAACTTAAACAGGCATGGAAGAAAATGCAAAAGATGAAAGAAAAAATTAAGAAAGCAAATAACCCAGAAATAACAGTCCAGAAGAAATATATTGATGAGGAGTAACATGAATAGCTATGGAAGAAAATGCAAAAGATGGAAGAAAGAATCGATAGCATAGATAAAGAGCTACACGAATTAAAAAAAAATCATCATAAGACAGAGATAGTACAGACAACACGGTACCTGAAATAACAGAAAATATTGAAAATGCAAACTAGAATATTAAGATTGAAATGGCAGAAGTTTCCAACATGCTGGTAGCACTAAAAAAGTATAATTGATGAGATGAAACAGAGAGTCAGAGACAAAAGCCTGACTGAAAACATACAAGAAGAATAATTAGAGATAAAAAGAAAGTAAAGAAATGCCGTTATGTGGGATGACATCAAACAACATACGTATCATTTGAATTCCAAGATAGGTGAGTGACAGGGAAATCAATAAGAAAATTGTAGAATAAAGAAAACTTCCAGGTATTTTGAATAACAGGAAAATCCACATTCAAGAAGAAGAGTGAACACCAAACAGACTAGATCCAAAAAAGAAAAACATCAAGACATATCATAGTTAAATTATCCAAATTAAAAATAAGGATAGAATTCTAAAAGCAGCATGAGAAAAATAATCACCAACAAAGGGGGAAACAATTATATTAAATTATGATTTCTCAGCAGTAACCATGTGACCTAGAATACAATGGGATGGCATACACAGAAAGTTGAAAGCAAATAATTGGCATCCAAGACAATTTTACCCAGGAAAGTTATCCATCAATTATAAAGGAGAAATTAGATCATTTGAAGAAAAAAGGAACTTAAGGAATTTTTGAAAACAAGACCAAAAAATACAATAAATTTTAAGTGAAATATTTCACACAGAGGCACCAAAGCAACGTGCATGGATCATACATAGTAACGAGAACAGCAACAACAAAAAACACAGACACCTCAATCAAGAAATGACAGAGGTGACATCACAACAGAACCAGATGAAATTAAATCATATTGGAATACTATAAAAAGGTATACTCTGATAAATTTCAAAAATCTAAAGTAAATGGACGAATTTCCTGAAACCCATGCCTTACCAGATTGAGAAGGACAGATACAGAACACCCAAAAAGACTCATCACAAAAAAAGCAATTGAAAAAGTCATAAAAAAGACTTCCCCAAAAGAAAAGTCCTGGACCAGATGGCTTCATAGATGAATTCTATCAAACATTGAGAGAGGATCTATTATCAATTCAGCTTAAACTATTGAAAGGAATTGACAAAAAAGGAACCCTCCTAGAGTCATTCTATAAAGCAAGCATAAATCTAATGCCAAAACCAGTCAAAGATATTACCAAGAAGGAAAACCACAAATTAGTATCTCTCATGAATATAAAAGCAAAAATCCTTAACAAAATCCTAGCCAGTAGAACCCAAAAGCACATAAAAAAAATAATTCACCATGACCAAGGGGATTTATAACAGGTATGCAAACATGTTTCAACATAAGAAAAACAAGCAATGTAATTCACCATATTATAAAGTAAATAATAAGAGCCATATGATCTTAGCAATTGATGCATAAAAGACATTTGACAAAATCCAACACCTCTTCCTGATTAAGACACACAGCAAAATTGGAATGGAAGGGAATTTCCTCAACATAGTAAAAAGTGTATATGAAAAACCAAGAGCCAACATCATTCTAAAGGGAGAAAGACTAAAATCCTTTTCCTTATGAACAAGGACCAGACAAGGAAGATCATTGCCACCACTTCTGTTCAATATTATATTGGAAGTGCTTGCTAGGGCAATACAAGAGAATGAAATAAAAGGCATTCAGATTGGCCAACAGATGGTAAAACTATTGCTATATGCAGATGATATATGATAGTGTCCACAGAAAACCCCAAAGACTCAACAAAATTCCTGTTAGAGCTAGTAGACCATTTTCGTAGAGTGGCAGAATATAAGAACACTATCCAAAAATCAGTGGGATTCCTCTAAAATAACAGAGAACTCAAAGAAGGAAATCAAGAAAGCAATACCGTTTACCAACCACAAATCGAGATACTTGGGAGTGAACCTAATTAGATCTATACAAAGAAAACTACAGAACATTTCTGCAAGGCACAATAAAAGGCCTAAAGAAATGGAAAGGTGTGTCCTTTTCATGGATAGGAAGACTCAATATTGTGAAAACGAAAATCCTACCAAATGCAATCTACATGTTCAATGCAATCCCAATACAGATACCGGTTTTATTTTTCAAGGATATCGAAAGAGAAATTGTCACGTCTATTTGGAGAGGCAAGAGATTTTAAATGAGCAAAACACTTCTGAAAAATAAAAATGAAGTGGGAGGCATAGCACTCCCTGACCTCAAAATCTACTACACCTCGGTAGTAACCAAAACAGCATGATCCTGATACAATGACAGGCACATAGACTAATGAAACATAATTGAGATCCCAGAAAAAGACGCAGTATCTGTGGTAGACTGATATTTGAAAAGTAAATAAAATCAGGCTGCTTTGAAGGAAATGGCAAAAAAATAAGACTCCAGGAATAGAT
>NW_006400206.1:754695-756755 GCF_000299155.1 Elephantulus edwardii | reverse complement strand
AGTGGAGTTTAGGGCTGTTGTACATAGGGTCGCTATGAGTCTCAAGCGACTCGACGGCATATAACAACAACAACAACAATGGGAAAATTGTAACCTCTTCAACAAATGGTGCTAGCAAAATTGGACTGTTATCTACAGAAAGCTAAAACAGAAACCACATCTCATATCATACACAAAAGTCAACTCAAGGTGGATCAGAGACCTGGGAGTAAAGCCCCAACCCATAAAGTTCATAAGGGACAAACTGGGATCAAGCTTAGAAGTCCTAATCTACGGTATAAAGACACTGCCAAATACAACCACAAATGTACAATCTGGAGAGGATAAAATTGGTGAATGGGACAGTCTAAAGACTAAAATCCTGTGAGCATAAAAAATTTTTTCCCAACAGAGTGAAAAGAAAACCACCAACTGGCAACAAACATTTGGCAATACCATCTCAGATAAGGGTATCATAATGAAAGTTTATAGAACACTCCTGGTCCTCCACAAGAAAAAAACCCCAATAACCCAATTACATAATAGGCAGGAGACATGGAAAGAATTTTCACAGAGGAAGATATTCAAATGGCAAACAGACACATGAAAAAATTCTCCGAATCACTGGCAATACGAGAGGTACAAATCAAAACCACAATGAGATAGTATTTCACTCCAGTAGCAGTGACAAAGTTTAACAGGACAGCAAACAATAAATGTTGGAGAGGATGTGGTGAGATAGGAACTCTAATACATTGCTGGTGGGACTGTAAATTGGTACAACCACTCTGGAAGAAATTTTGGTGCTTCCTCAAAAAGCTGAACTTAGAAATTCCACATAACTCAGCTATTTCATTCCTTGGAATATACCCCAAGAAAATAAGAACTGAGGCTCAAATGGAGACTTGTACACTGATGTTCATCAAAGCATTATTCACCATCACAAAAACATGGAAACTGCCCAGATGTCCAACCACAAACAAATGGTTTCAGAAGTTGTGGTACGTTCATAAAATGGAATAATATGCAGCATGCAGGAGCAATGATTTTGTAAACTTGGGAGGGATTGGTGATCATTATGCTGAGTGAACTAACTCAGTCCCTCAAGGACAAATACTGTATAAAACCATGATTATAGAATGAGTATGAGGATCCAAAGTGGAGGGAGGATAGAAGCAAAGGGGTAAGGATGAGAGGGAGGATTGGATGTTGATCATAGGGTTACATATTTTGATGGCTGGGAGGGTGAAAGAAATAAGAAGGATCTTGTGTGACAATGTATTCAAACTATATAAATAAATCAGTAAAAAATAATAAAATTAAAAGAAAATAGGAGGAATACACAGAATCACTCTACCTAAAATGTTAGTCTACATGGAAATATTTCAAGAAGTAGCATATGGTAAAGAGCCAATGGTGATAGGGAAGAAATTCAAGCTGTACTGAAGATACTGGGGAGAAAATAACCTCCAGCACATTGTTAGCATATCAAATGACAGGTTTCTTTCTACTAACAGGTGCAGCCCTGCGTGTGTTCACCAGTTTGTGCCAGGAAACTTGGAAGACAGTTACCTGGCCAACTGACTAGAAGAAATTAATATTTGTTCCCATTCCTAAGAAAGGTGATCCAACAGAATGTGGAAACTTTTGAACAACAACAACACTATGACATGCAAGCAAAATATTGTTGAAGATAATTAAACAATGTCTAGAAGAGTACATTGACACGATACTGCCCAAAGGTTTCATTGTTGAGGTCAGATGGATAATGGCTGATAACAGAGAATATCAGAAGAGTGTTTATTTGTGTTTTATTTACTATGTGAAGACATTTGACTGCATGGATCATAACATACTACGGCTAGCAATAAAAAACAGGAATCCCAGAGCATGTAGCTGTGTTCAGGCAAAATTTATACCTATACTAAGAATCTGTTGTCTGACCAGAGTAAAGAAACACTGTATTATTTAAAATCTAGAAAGGTGTGCTGAAAGCAGAGAATACCAGAAGAATGTCTATCTGTGTTTCATTGATTATGCAAAGGCATTTGACTGTGTGGATCATAACAAACTGTGGCTGA
>NW_006400206.1:752506-753814 GCF_000299155.1 Elephantulus edwardii | reverse complement strand
GTGTGTCAGAGGCAGTGCGGTTGGCGCAGGATAGAGCAGGGTTTAGGGCTGTTGTGCATAGGGTCGATATGAGTCGCAAATGACTCGACGGCACATAACAACAACAACAACAGAAAGTTGTGTACCAGGGCTGTTACTTTACCTAAGTTTTTTGTTGTTGTTATGTACCGTAGAGTTGGAACCAACTCATAGTTGACCCTCAGGCTGATTTTCAGAGGCAGATTGCCCATCCTTTTCCCACAGAGCAGATCATGCCTTGGAACTGTGTGCCTTTGGTATTGCATCACAGCTTCTAGCTTCTAGGCCACTAGAGTTCCCTTCCTTCTCTGTATCTATTCAATTTTTATACTGAGCAAACAATCTGAGAAGTTGGACTTTATGAAGAAAAATCTGGTATCAGTATCAGAGGATAAATCACATACTCAACAACCTGTATTGTGTATATGACACAGGATTGCTTACTAAAAATGGAGAGGACTACATTTGCGGTAGAAGATCAAAGACTGCAGCCTTCAATATGGGTTTTTTTCTCAACCTCCACATCATTGAACCAACAGGCAATATCATACATGGAGAAAAAGATTGAAGTCGCCAGTGATTTCATCTTTCGTGGATCCACAACCAACTCCCTTGGTACTAGCAGTTAGAAGATCAGGAGATCTGCTTTCAGGGGACTATCCAAAGTCTCGAAGATCAATGATGTCAGTTTAAAGACCACATGAGCTTGATTCAAGTCATGATCTTTTCAATCACCTGCTATGCATTTGATAGTTAGAAAATGAGTAAGGATGGCAGAAGAATCAATTTCTTTGAATTATGTATGGTTTTGGAGAAGAGTATTGAACAATCAATGGGCTGCCAAAAGAACAAAAGATATGTCTTGGGAAATGTGCAGCCAGAGTGCTCTTTAAAGGCAAGTATAGTGAAGCTTCATCTCATATACTTTGAGCATTTTGTTAGGATGGGTTATTCCTTGGAAAGGAACATTATTCATAGAAAAGTGAGGGTCATAGAAAGAAAGGACAACCCTCAGAGAGATGAGTTGACACAGTGATTGCAGCAATGGGCTCAAGTATGTCAGAGATGATAAAGACTGTACAGGATAGAACAGGGTTCATATTTGTTGTTCGCTGGGTTCTTGTGAGTCATACTCAGCTTGATGGTACCTAAAAACAATGACAACAACACAAGGAATACCTATTGATGCAATTATTATTCAAATTTAGATTGTTTTTGTTGTTGTTATGTGCCATCGAGTCCTTTGCAACTCATAGCGACCCTAAGTACAACAGCCCTAAACCCTGCTCT
>NW_006400206.1:749436-750171 GCF_000299155.1 Elephantulus edwardii | reverse complement strand
AAAAAAAAAAAAATAAGGATCAATAGTTGGAAAATCCCAAAGCTCTTCCTTGGAAAGGGACATGATGCTAGGAAGGGTGCAAGGTTGACAAAAGGGAGGAAGATCCTCGACTAGTTGGACTGACATGCTGACTGCCATGATGGGCTTTTGTGTGTCAGGAAGTGTGAGGATGGTTCAGGATAGGACAAGGTTCAGATCTTATGTTCATAAAGTAGCTATGAGTCATACTCAATGGCACCTAACAACAATAACAAAAATTGGAAAATAAGATCTTGATGACAAAAACAATGCTAGGGATCATGTGATAGAATTTCACACCACCAATCATCTATTCATTGGAAGTATCTTTTTTTTAACACGATAAATGACAAATATACACATGGAATACAAAGAAACAAAATGACTGCATTTGTGGAAAAGCAGAAGTTCAACATCATCAGTCAGAACACGACTAAAAGTAAACTGCATAACAGACCGTTTATTGTCTATTGCTCATCTTCAAGCTAAAAGATGAAGCTGAAGAAAATGAAAACACATCCAGGAGAGTCCCAGTATTAACTTGAACATATTTTACCAGAATTTATAGATTATCTATATTTGATACATTGAATATTTATGACTGAAAACTAGATACATTTTGGGATAACATGTGGGACATTATATAGAAAGGAACAAAAGATAATAAAAAGACAAAAATAAAGAACACTAAAATAGATGTCAGAAGAACCCCTGAAA
>NW_006400206.1:745902-749000 GCF_000299155.1 Elephantulus edwardii | reverse complement strand
AGTGTTGCAGCCTAGAAGACACAAATTTAACTAACAAGTTAAAAGTACATGAGTCAAAAATTAAAAAGCAATAATATTCTGAGTAGAGGCTCTAAAAGTGGCACAAATCAAGTTACAGAGGGAAGGTAGTTCTTACAATAAAAGGCCTATTGACTAGCACTTTGTCCACTATGGTATAAATGTTAGGAACCACAAGATGTAAAGGCTCAACTATATCATTTATTGTTCTTAAGTTCTGGAGAAAATTCCATCTACCACTGGGTTGTTTTACAACTTGGAAGTCTGCATGCAAGGCAGAGGTGAAGTAAGGAACTGCTTATGAGGTTTAAGTGTGGATCTGAAGGACACTTGGCCAAGGGTGGGCCACATCCGGTCCTCGTGGCTGACAGGACTGACAGGCCCCAGCTCCCAACTGGAAACAAAGGAGGACACTTAAACGATTTAGATACTCCCAGAAGAGCTGTGGCTGAGCATTAACATTACTGGTAAGTATATTTGTTTTCTCCTGGACACAAGAGCCTACTATTTGGTCGTAAAAGCCTTCTGAGGTCCCAACTCTTCTCACTATTTCTTAGTTGTTGGAATTGACAGAATAGAACAAATATTTATCAAAGAAAAGAGATGAATAGAAAATTTCCAAAGATAAGTCAAGAAGATGAAGTACAACTTGAAACATTCAAGAGCTAAGAGAAGAACACACTTAAAATTTCTCAAGCTGAGCGAACTGAGGAAAATTTAGGATTCTATGAGCAAAATACTGAAAAATGCAAGGAACATCAGAAGAAAGATGTTAAAAATACAGTCACTGTAAAAAAACCAAACCAAAACCAACAAACAAAACAAAACCAAAGATGATCTACGTTGAATCGTTTCAAGAGGAACCATACTATCAAGAACGGAACTGTGTCTGGCAGTGAGGAGAGACTTAGATATTTAATTATGGTGATAGTTGTTTACGCTATTCTGAGCCAGCATTACTTAAAAAAAACCCCCAAAAAACAAACAAACAAACAAAAAAACACCAAACCCCCAAAATAAACAAACAAAAACCCCAAACAACAAAACCCAAACTGTGGTGGCATGGGAACAGCAGGGCGGATGGGGGGCGGGGAGCAAAAAATAAGGTTTTACATATTAATATCAACTGATATTATTCAACAAATGGATATAATACAGATTCATGAAGATGTTCTTTATTCCTCTTGCTGGTTAGGCATGCTGTTCTGGGTCTTTGTTTTGGTTTTTTTGGTTGGTTTTTTTGGTTTATTTCTTTGCTTTGATATCTTATTATGAACATGTGAAGTGTTTGGATCTTGCTGTGTCTTCCAAAGATAAGAAATTCTCATCAGTTTACGGTTACTTTTCGCTTACTTCTGGTCACAGGCTTTTCTCATCCACTTTCTTTCCTGCAGAGTACTTAGCTGCTCTTTCTTCACTGTATGATGGGAAGATGAATTTCTTAATTTGACTTTTCAGGATTGGCATCCACTTACATAAGCTTGCCTGTGGAAACCCTATGAACCTATAGCAAGGATGAAAGTTATACAGGTGTCCAGGTCTTTCATTCATAAGGTCGTTATGAGTCGCCTACAACTCAATGGCACTTAACAACAACAACAGATGAAAATTGGTTTCTGAAACTTTAGTTTTTAGTATATAGCACAGTAGAAAGAACATTTGTCTAAATCCTGTGACAAAATAAAAGCTTAACAAGCTACAAATTTATGGCTTCTTTTTTTCTTTTATAATTCATCAGAGAATGCAGGTCAATAGCCTCAAAACAAAGGTGAGAAAGAATTCTGCAGGAAGTAACAGGACACAAACTCTTGCTTACCTGGGGATACTAATAAGAATGATTTAGGTAAAAGAGTTATGAGTTGGTAGATATTGATTTTGTGCTGTCAAAGGAGAATCCAATAGACATAGGATAAGTTGGTGCCCTCCTGTAAATTCTGAGCAAAAGAATATTTAGATAATATTCATGTAGGAAACACCATGATAGATTGGGTTGAAACTTTCAATGATTTCATCTTACTTGGACCTAAAATCAACACTCTTGCTACCAGTAGTCAGAATATAAGGATAGTTATTGTTTTTAGTAAGTCCAATATCAGCCACTTCTCCAAAAATCCTGGAAAGTAATGATGCTAGTTTAAAGACTAAGGTGTACCTGATTCAGGCCATAGTCTTTTCAATAACTTGATAAGAATTTGAAAACTAGAAAATGAACAAGGATGACAGAATAACAACTAATGCCTTTGAATTGTGGTGTTGAAGAAGAATATTGAATATCACATGTTGTTGTTGTTGTTGTTGTTATGTGCCATCGAGTCGCTTGCCACTCATAGTGACCCTATGTACAACATCCCTAAACTCTGCTCTGTCCGATGCCAATCGCATAGTCTCTGATACACACATGCCAATTACCCCAATCACTGAATCAATCCACCTCATAGGGGGCCTTCCCCTTCTGCGCTGTCCCTTCATTCTACCAAGCATGATGTCCTTCTCCAAGAAACTGTCCCTCCATGTAACATGTCCAAAGTATGTTAGACGGACACATACTCTGCCAAAATAAAGAACATGCATGTCTTAGAGAATGTGCAGCCTGAGTTCTCCTGGGAGACAAGCATGATGACGTTTCATCTCTCATACTTCAGACATGTTGCTAAGAGAGGTTATTCCTTGAAAAAGTGGAAGACTAATGAAAAAGAAGAAGAACCCCAACAAGACAGATTGACACAGTGACTGCAGCAATGGGCTAAGTTTGTCAAAGAAAGTGATAATGGTACAGAACAAGACAGGATTCAGATCTGTTGTTCACAGAGTCGCCATGAATTGTACTCAACTCAATGCCTCTTGACAATAAAAAAATTTTAAATGAAATATTTAAAGCAAAAAGCACTGCTAGGTTTAAGTATATACTCCATAATGATAATAGCATTGAGTTATAAGATAAAGATAAAATAGTTCTGAATCTGCATGAACAAAATTACATAGTCCTTGCTTGCTGAAACTGAGGAGGACCTCATGCACTTGCTGCGAAGGGTCAAGGACTGCAGCCTTCAGTATGGACTGAGGCTCAATGTCAATAAGAC
>NW_006400206.1:742094-745117 GCF_000299155.1 Elephantulus edwardii | reverse complement strand
TATATAGTCTAATATATATAGTCTAATATATATAGTCTAATATATATATAGTCTAATATATATAAAGCAAAAGTTGAAACTGTGATTTTGGATAGCACAAATGGTCTTTGTGATGCTGGAATAGTTTTATTTTGACTGTAGGTACACAGATTTATATGTGTGATAAATTGTTTAAAACCACATAGAGTACATCTGAAACTCATGAAGTTTGAATATAGCTGTGGATGGAACTAATATAAATATCTTGGTTTTTATATTTCAGTGTAGTTTTATAACATGTTAGCATTAAGAGAAAGGTAAAGGATGTACAGTCTCTATATACTATAAACTTCAATTAATCTATAGTTTTATATTACAAAAAAAGAAAATTCTCTCTCATGGAAAAAACAGATATAGAAACAACTAATAAGCTGAATCTAGAAAAAGAGAAAAATATTATCAAAGATTGACCAAGATAGGCCTACTCCTGGAGTGCAGAGCTAATTTAACAATCAAAAATCAATTCATTAAAAATTCAAGTGTAATTAATCACATTAATATAATGAAAGAAGGACATCACTTGATAATTCCCATGTTGTTGTTAGGTATTATCAAGTCAAGTACTCATAGCAACCCTATGAACAACTGACCTGAAATCTGCTCTATCCTGTGTCTTCCTCATCATCACACTTGAGGCCATTGCTGCAGTCACCATATCAATCCATCTTGTTAGGGACCGTCTCTTTCATTGATCTTCCACCTTTCCAAGCATACTATCCTTTTCCAAGGAATAGTCTCTTTCAACAACAGGTCTGAAGTATGAGAGATGAAATTTCACCATCCTATTTTCCAAGGTGTATTTTCTTTTGTCATTCCATGGGATGTTTAATACTCTTCTCCAACACCGCAACTCAAAGGCATCAATTCTTCTATTATCCTTATTCATTATCCAAGTTCCTGATGCACTGCAAGGTAATGCAAAGATTGTGGCCTGAATCAGGTGCACTTAGGCAAACTAACACCATTGTTTCAATATTTTGGAGAGGTGCCTGACATTGGACTTAACCAAAGCAATAAATCTCCTGAAATCCTAACTGTTGGTTGACTGTGGAATCATTGGCATTTAAATCCTTTCTCCATCTGTCATGATGCAAAATTGAACATTTATGAATAAAAAAATACCTTCTTTTCAAACTAGAAATAGAAACAAACATTTTTACTCTGACATAGACGACACTCTTTAAAAAATATAAATATCATATATTTAACATTAAAATATTGAACGTTTCCTTTGTAGGATAAATAATAAACCAATGATACTCATTCTTACCACTTTTACTTAACATTACACTAGCAATTCTAGAGTACACTAAAGCAAGGAAAAAATTATATATGGACTGAAAAACAGGAAATAAAATTGCATTTTTTTTCAGATAATAAGATTGTATACAAAGAAAAAAAAGAATTTCAATAAATTAGTAGAATAATGGAATTTATAAAATTTGTATACTATGAGGTCAACGCAAACAATAAAATACATTTTGATATACCATTTACAAACAAAATAAAAAATCTTAAAATATGCCTATTATTTATAGAAATAAACAAAATTTATGTTTTCATAAAAAGATAATACAATATGTTGTACTTTTTAAGAGTTGTAGGTGACCCATAGCGACCCTATGAACCAAAGTCTTTGAACACAAAAGTGTCATCTTTTCTCCAAGTTCATACAGTTTCCTGAGGCAACTTTTCTGAAAGTGGATGCCACCCCTGCTTCTAAGCCTGTTTAACTCAGAAAATTCACAAAACACAGGTCTAAAGGCCACAAGCCTGAGGGTCCAAAAGTCTTTGTAAAGGCTGGGCCAAATCTCATCAGCTTACAGCCTCATATAATCAATACCCATATGCTAGTATCAACCCCAAACCAGAAAATACACCTTTGGAGAATCCGGCCATTCCATTCATCTTCCCAGACTGGAAATGGCCCCAGACTAGCCTCCAGAAGCCTTTTTAAAGGCAAGGTCAACTTTCATCAGCTCACACTCTAATGTGATAAATAGCCACATGATAGTATCAACCCCAAATCAGAAAATACACCTTTGCAAAATTCAGCCATTCCTCTCATCTTCCTAAACTGGAAATAACCCAGACTGGTTGTAAAAAGCCTTTTTAAAGGTGAAACCAAATCCCATCAGCTCACATTCTAGTGCAAGCAACAGTCACATGCTATTCTCAACCCCAAACCACAAAATACACCATTCCAGGCCGTTCCGCTCATCTTCCCAGTCTGAAATGGTCTCAGACTGCCTGCCAAAAGCTTACACCCTAATGTGATCAATAGCCACACATTAGTCTCAATCCCAATAAGAAAATACACCTTTGTAGAATCTGGCCATTTTGCTCCTCTTCCCATCATGAAAATGACCCCAGACTGGCTCCTAAAGCCTTTTTAAAAGCAAGGTCAGATTCCAAAATCTCACACTCTAATGCAATCAATAGCCACACACTAGTCTCAACTTCAAACACTTTTACAGAATCCAGCCATTCCACTCATCTTCCCAGCCTGAAAATGGCTTCAGACTTTCTAGCAAAAGCCTATTTAAAAGAAAGGCCAAATTCCAAACTTCACACCCTAAAGTGATCAATATCTACACACTAGTCTCGCCCTCAAATCATAAAATACACCTTTGCAGAATCAGGCCTTTCCACTCATTTTCCAAGCATAGAAATGGCCCCAGAGTGGCTACCAAAAGCCTTTTTAAAGGCAAGGCCTACTCTCATCAGCTCACACCCTAATGTGATTAATAGCCACATGCTAGTCACCACCCCAAACCAAAAAAATATGCCTTTGCAGAAGATGGCCTTTTTGCTCATTTTTCCAGCCTGGGAATAGCACTTGACTCTCTGGCAAAAGCCTTTTTTTTAAATTATTAAATTTTATTAGTTTTAATGAACATTTACAGGGATTTTGGGTTTTCATTCCTTCATTGCTGCACCATTCTCTCTACCCTCCTCCCCAGTTTGTTCTTCTTACCCCGCCA
>NW_006400206.1:715536-741166 GCF_000299155.1 Elephantulus edwardii | reverse complement strand
CACATGAAGAAATGCTCAAAATCCCTAGCCCTAAGAGAGATGCAAAAGCCTTTTTAAAAGCTAGGCCAAATTCCAAAATCTCACACCCTAATGCAATCAATAGCCACATACTAGTCTCAACCCCAAACCAGAAAATACATCTTTACAGAATACGGCTGTTCCTATCATCTTCCCAACCTGGAAATGGCCTCAGACTGGCTGCCAAAGGCTTTTTAATGGTGAAACCAAATCCATCAGCTCAAACCTTAAAACAATCAATAGCCTCATGCTAGTCCAACCCAATACAAGATGATACACTTTTGCAGAATCAGGCCATTCCACTCATCTTCCAAGCCTGGAAATAGCCCCAGACTGGCTACCAAAAGTCTTTTTAAAAGCAAGGCCACATCCAAAAACCTCAGATCCTAATGTGATAAAGAGCCACACGGTTTTTTCCAAATCAGGAAAAAACACCTTTGTAGAATCTGGTTGTGCCACTCATCTTCCCAGCCTGGACATGTCCTCAGACTGGCAGCCAAAAGCCTATTTAAATGTGAGGCAAAATCCCATCAGCTCACACCCTAATGTGATCATAGCCACAGGCTAGTGTCAACCCTAACTGGAAAATACACTTTTGCAGAATCTGACTGTTCCACTCATCTTGCCGTCCAGGAAATAGCACCAGACTGGCTGTCAAAAGCTTTTTAAACAGGAGGCCAAATCTCATCAGCTCACATCTTAATGAAATCAATAACCACACTCTAGTCTCATCCCAAAACCAGATAATACACCTTCACAGAATCAGGCCCTTCTACTCATCTTCCAAGTCTGGAAATGGCCCCAGATTGGCTGCCAAAAGCCTTTTGAAAAATGGGGGCTAAATCCCAAAAGCTCACAGCCTAATGATATCAATAACCAAGATAGTCTCAATCCAAATCAGAAAAAAAACACCTTTGCAGAATCCAGACATTCTGCTCATCTTCCCAACCTGGCAAAGGCCCCAGATTTGCTGCTAAAAGCTTATTTAAAGGTGAAGTAAAATTCTACCAGCTCACACTCTAATCTGATCAATAGCCACTCACTAGTATCCATCCAAAACCAGAAAATACACCTTTGAAGAATTCAGTCACTCCATTCATCTTCCCAGCCTGGAAATGGCCCAGACTGGCTGCAAAAAGCCTTTTTAAAGTCAAAACCAAATCCCATCAGCTCAAACCCTAAAGCGATCAATAGCCACTCTCTAGTCTCTACCCAATACAAGATAATACACCTTTGTAGAATCAGACCATTCTGCTCATCTTCCCAGCCTTGAAATGGCCCCAGACTGGCAGCCAAAAGACTATTTAAAGGCGAGACCAAATCTCATCAGTTCACACCCTAATGCAATCAATAGCCCAGGCTAGGCTCAAACCTAAGCAGAAAATACACCTTTGCAGGTTTTGGCTGTTCTCATCTTGCCATCCTGGAAATGACCCCAAACTGGCTGTCAATAGCCTTTTAAACAGGAGGCCAAAGTCCATCAGTTCACACCCTAATGTGACCAATAGCCATACATTAGGATCAATTCAATACCAGATAATACATGTTTGCAGAATCAGGCTGTTTTGCTCATCTTCCTATCCTGGAAATGGCCCCAGACTGGCCTCCAGAAACTTTCTTAAAGGTGAGCCTAACTCCCATCAGCTCACACCTTAATGTAATCAGTAGCCACATGCTAGTTTCAACCTCAAACCAGAAAATACACCTTTGCACAATCCGGTCTTTTTGCTCATCTTCCCAGACTAGAAATGACCCTGGACTGGATGCCAAAAGCCTATTTAAATACAAGGTCAAATCCTGTCAGCTCACACCGTAATTGTGATCAAGAGCCACACACTAGTTTCAACCCCAAATCAGAAAGTGCACCTTTGCAGAATCCAGCCACTTATATTTCCATTCTGGAAATGGCCCTGGACTGGCTGCCAAAATTCCTATTTAAAAGGTAAACCACATCCCATCAGTTCAAACCCTAATGTGATCAATAGCCACATGCCAGTCTCAAACCAATACAAGATAATACCTTCATAGAATCAAGCTGTTGTACTCATTTTCCCATTGTGGAAATGGCCCCAGACTAACAGTCAAAAGCCTATCTAAAAGTGAGGTCAAATCCCATCAGCTCACACTGTAATGATGTAATGTAATGTAATGTAATGTAATGTAATGTAATGTAATGTAATGTAATGTAATGTAATGTAAATGAAACGCTAGTTTCAACCCCAAACCATAACATGTACTTTTGTAGAATCTGGCCATTCTGCTCATCTTCCCAGCCTGGAAATAGCCCAATACATATGTTGTTGTTGTTATTGTTGTTGTTGTTGTTATGTGCTGTCGAGTCGCTTGCAACTCATAGTGACCCTATGTACAACATCCCCAAACTCTGCTCTGTCCTGTGCAAATCTCACTGTCTCTGAAACACTCCTCCAGATTACCTCAGTCACCAAACCAATCCACCTCCTAGAGGATCTTCCCCTCCTGCACCTGCCCTCCACCTCCCAAGCATTATGTCCTTCTCCAAGGACCGGTCGGTCTCTCCTTACAACATGACCAAAGTATGTCAGACCAAGCCTCAGAATCTTTGCCTCCAAGGAGCAGTCCAGTTTAACCCTCTCTAGGATGAATCTGTTTGTTTTCTTAGCAGTCCATGGTACCCTCAATACTCTTCTTCAACACCAAAGCTCAATTCTCCTTCTATCCTCCCTAGTCATTGTCCAACTCTCTGGTGCATAAGAAGTGATTGCAAAGACCATGGCCTGTATCAGACGCACCTTAGTCTCCAGAGAGACACTGTTGGTCTTCAGTACTTTAGAGAGGTCACTAACAGCAGATTTTCCCATCACAATAAGTCTTTTTTTTTTTCTTTTTTTTTTTCGCAATACATCTTTTAACTTCCTGGATGCTGGTGCCAAAGTGTTGATTGTGGAGCCAAGCAGACTAAAGCTATTGAACAATCTCAGTCTCTTCACCATCCATCCTGATGCTATCAATTGAGATGAGACGGACCGGCATGGGGCATTTTGAGTCGGATTGATCATATGGTATATTACTCTGGAGATGAAAAGGTGAGAAAAAATGGGTTGCTTTCATAGTTAGAAAAGCCATTTCTAGATTCGTCTTGAAGTGCAATATTGAGAGTGACAGGATAACATCCATATGCATACAAGGAAGTCCAGTGAATACCGCTATCATTCAGATATATGCACCAACAACCAGAGCCAAAGAAGAGGAAATAGAAGATTTCTACCAACTTTTACAGTCAGCGATCAATTGAACATGCAATCAACATGCATTGGTAATAATGGGTGACTGGAAATACATATAGAGAAATAATTAAAAATAATTAAGATTATATACTCTGCTTACTATGGATTAGAGTATTCAATATTATAAAGAAATCAATTCTATGTGGAGTACATATTTATATGTGAGAAGTAAAACAAATAAGCTTTTATAACAAAATATGTACATGGCCTTGGGATAAAAAAATAATTCTTCAAATAGACAAAGCTGTACTAATTATAAATGAAAACATTTTCAACTTAGATTGCAATAAAAGAACTTCCTTTCATTATGATTCACAAATGATAGACTGGAGGAACAGTCTAGAATGAGAAAAATTTTTGTAATATTTAGCAGTGTATGTTGCAAGACACCATATAAGTGACTTCTGATTGTATTAAGAAGTGGCTGGGCAAGGGAGGGTTTTTACCAAGTAGCTTGGTGTGCAAGGAATGGGAATGTAGCAGGGAAAGAGAAGAGACAAGTCACACATGCTTGGAGTAGGGGACGACAGTGAATAGATTGGTTATTTCTGTAAGAGAAGTGTCTTGTATCTGCTAGGTAAAAATGCTTTTCTTCCAGATATTGTTCTAATACATTCTGAGCATTCAAATTAAGACAGACTAGGAAGCAGGATTGGCCATCTACTTCCAAAATATAACAGGGCTTCAAAAATCTTATGTACAACAGAGCACAATTAGAGTAGACTTACAGATATGACAACTGAAGTTGAGCCCTCAAATTTGGAAACACAAAAAAGGAGGAACAGTTGTAAGAAGAAATGGATAATTGGTACATGTAATGTGAAAAGCATGAATGTAGAAAAACTAGACATTGTGATAAAAAAATGGAATGCATAAATATTAACATATTGGGTATTAGCAAAATGAGATGGATTGGCATGGGACATTTTGACTCCTACAGTCATATATTCTATGCTGGAGACGAAAAGGTGTTTTCATAGGGTCGTTTTCATAGTTCAAAAGGACATTTCTAGATCCATCCTGAAGTACAATATTGTGTGAGAGAGGATATTATCCATACACATACAAGGAAGACCTGTTAATATCACTATCATTCAAATTTATGTACCTACAGCCAGAGCCAAAGGGGAGGAAATAGATGATTTCTATCAACTGTTGCAGTCAAAAATCGATCAAACATATAACCAAGAACTAATAATAATGAGTGACTGGAATGTAAAAGTTGGGAACCAGAAAGAAGGCTCAGTAGTCGAAAAATATGGACTTGGTGACAAATGAGGCTAGGGTTGGAATTACAGAATTCTGTATGATCAATGATTTATCCATAGCAAATACCTTTTATCAGAAACATAAAAGTAGGCTATACATATGGATTTCACTTGATGGGATGCACAGGAATCAGATCAATTATATCTGTGGAAGGAATCATTGGAGAATTCAGTATCAGCAGTGGAAAATAGGCCAGGTGCTGACTGGGAAACAGACCATCTTCTGCTCATATGCAAGTTCAAATTAAAGCTAAAGAAGTTTAAATCATATTCACAAGAATAAAAAAAATTGACATTGAGTCTATCCCTCATGAATTTAGAAACCAACTCAGGAATAGGTTTGAGGCCTTGAACACTAATGAACAAAGACCAGATAAGCTATGGGAAGATATCAAGAATATCATTCCACAATAATCCTTTTATATAGGAAGGAAATGGGAGGTATCTTTTGTGGAAAAACAATGTATTCAAACTTGGTAAATAAATCAGAATAAAATTTAAAAAAGAAAAAATAATCAGTTGGCCAAAAGTAGATGAACTGATTCCTGAATTCTCACTTCTGTACCGTTTAACTCTGTGTCTGTCATTGTACCAGTACTATGTGGTCTTGACACCATGGATTTGTAGTAAGATTTTATATAAATGACTGATGCTGCCTACCTTGTTTCTCTTTCAGTAGTGTTTTATTTATTTAGAGTCTCTTTGTTTTTTTTAAATTTATTATTAATTTCAATGAAAATTTAGACAGACTTTGGGTTTCCATTCATTCATTGTTGCACTTTTCTCCCCTCCCAACACTCCACCTTAGTACACTACCCACTTGGAAAAGTCAAAGAAAAATTCTTTCATTGTTTTACAAACCCTTCCCCAGGTCTACTCCACTATGCAGTCTTTACTCTGGACTCCTGTCATGACAAAAATACCTAATCACATATCACTTTTAAACAGTTTTCTCCCTCATCTTTTTCAATGCAGTATGCATTATTGCACCCATCTTTCTCAGTCTCCCCCAACCCTGATGTCAGTCCTATTTTACAACAGTGGTGCCATGCAGTATTTGTCCTTTTGTGACTGAGATACTTCATTCAGCATAATGTCCTCTAGGGTCACCCATTTTGAATAATATTGCATGAGTTCCTTGTCTTTAGTATACCACAGCTTCTCTATCCATTCATTTGTTGATGGGCACTTAGGTTGTTTCCAACTCCTTGCTATTACAAACAAAGCCACAATAAACATGGGTGTACATATATCTGCTTGGATGTCAGTTATATAAGGTCTCTTTAGGGTATATTCCCAGTATTGGACTTGCTGGGTCAAATGGTATCTCTATTTGCAACTTTTTGAGAAAGTGCCATACCACCGTCCACAGGGATTGCACCATTTTACACTCCCACCAACAGCAAATAAGGGTTCCAGTTTCTCCACAAACTCGCCAGCATTTGTTGCTTGATGTTCTGTTAAATTTTTCTATTCTGACTGGGGTGAGATGATATCTCAGAGTTGTTTTCACTGGGTCTCTTTCTATTCCAGATAAAATTGGAAATTGCCTTTGATATCTTCAAGAGGATTTCATTTTTGAATGAAGGATTGCTTTTGTGAGTGTGGTATATTCATCAATTTCTCCAGACCTCTATTTATTCCTTAAAGTAATGTTTACTGGGACAAAGATTATAAACTTCATCAGAGCAAAGCTTAGAAGAACTCTAGAAGCTCTAATCCACAGCATGAACAATCTTCCAGACATAAGGGGAAACCTACAACAAAGGACAGAATAAAATAGACGAATGGGGCAGGGGGAGAATATAATTCATAAAGAACACAAAAAGTCAGTACAAAGAAGGAAGAAAAAGAAAAGACCAAAATCGACTTCAGAAGAGACTTAATATGGAACTAGAGCACCAAAAAATCCAAAACAAAGGGAGGAAATCAAGACGTTAAGGAACTGATTAGAAGATTTCAAAGTTCCACTCAGGAAGACAAGGTAAAATAGTATAATGAAATGTGCAAGGAGCTGGAGTCAGAAAATCAAAAGGGCTGAACTTGCTCAGCATTTCTTAAGCAGAAGGAACTAAAGAAGAAATTCAAGCTGCAAGTTGAAATGCTTAAGGATGCTTTTGGGTAGAATATTGAATGATTCAGGAAGCATTAAAAAAATATGGAAGGATTATACAGTCATTGTATCAAAAAGAACTGGCTAACACAGAAGAATTTCAAGAAACAACATATAATCAAGAGGCAGTGGTGATAAAGGAGGAAGTTCAGGCTGCTCTGAAGGACTTGGCAAAAAATAAAGACCCAGGAATTGATGGAATACCAATTGACTACTTCGGCAAACAGATGCTGCCCTGGATGTGCTCATAAAGTTGTGCCAAAAAACCTTAAGACAGCTACTTGGCCAACTGACTGGAAAAGATCCATATTTATTCCAGAGAGAGAGAGAGAGCTGACAGAGTGTGGAAATTATCAAACAATATCATTAATGCCATATGCAAGCAAAATCTTGTTGAAAATCATCCAAAAATGTCTGAAACAGTACAACAACAGAGAATAGCCAGAAATACAAGCTGGATTAGAAGAGGCTGTGGCACTAGTGACATAATTGTCAATACCAGATGAATCTTAGCTGAAAGCAGAGAGTACCAAAGAAATATGTCTGTTTAATTGACTATGCAAAGGTATTTGACTATATTGATCACAACAAATTGTAGCTCATCTTGAGAAGAGGAACAGGAATACCAGAACATCTGATTGTGTTCATGTGAAACCTATACTTGGACAAGGAAGAAGTCCTCAAAACAAATCAGGGAAATACTGCATGATTCAGTCAGGAAATGAGTCTTTCAGGGAAGTTTCCTTTCTTCGTACCTTTACAATCCATATGAGGAACAGATCATTCAAGAGATTAGACTTTATGAGAAGGAATGTGGCATCAGGATTGGAAGAATACTCATCAAAAATCTGTGTTATGCAGATGACACAACTTTGTTAGCCGAAACTAAGGTGGGCCTGAAGCATTTACTGTAGAAGACAAAGGACTTCAGTCTTCAGTATTGATTGAAGATCAACATCAAGAAAACAAAGATTCCCACAGCTGGGCCAATTGGCAACATCATGATAGATGGAGAAGAGTTTGAGATTGTTCATCATATCAGCTTGCTTGATTCCACAATCAACACTCTTGGCACTATTGTTGATTGCTGTCAAGTTGAGCATGACTCATAGCGACCCTATGAACAAAAGACCTGAAGCCTTTCTGTAACTATCAGTGTTTCTCAAAGTTCATAGAGTTTCCAGAGGTATGTTGTTTAAGAAGTGGATGCCACTTCAGCTTTCAAACCTGACTTAAACTGGGGGCTCCACCAAACACTGTGCACTTAACTCTTGGCACTAATAGTAAGGAAATTAAAAGACAGATTGCATTTGGAAATTCTGCTGTCAGTGACCTCTCTAGAGTACTGAAGAGCAGCTATGTAAGTCTGGAGACTAAAGTGAGCCATGATCCAGGCCAGGATCTTCACAATTGCCTGTCAGGCATCAGAGAACTGGAAAATTACTAAGGATGATAGAAGACGAATGGATGCCTTTGAGTTGTGGTGCTGTAGAAGAGTATTGAACATACACCACAGACTGCCAAGAGAACAAACATGTCTGTGCTGTAGAAGATGAAATCAAGTTGTTCCTTGGAGGCAAAAATTTTGAAGCTTCATCTCAAATACTTGGAGTATGTTGCCAGTAGGGACTAGTCCTTAGAGAAAGACTTTATACTTGAAAGGATGGAGGGATAGCTCAAGAAATGAAGACCCTGGATAAGATCGATTGACACTGTAATTAGGATAATGGAAGTTGGTATTTTGGACACAGTGATATTAGCTCAGGATAGGGCAGAGTTGTTGTTCATAGGGTTGCTATGAGTTGCAGTCAACTTGATGGTATATAAAATCAACTACAACATTGACTTGTAACTCTTTCCATAGAAGTTGCTGTTGGTTTTGTTGTAGTTTTTATGTACTGTTGAGTTGATTACATTTATAATGACTCTATGAACACACAGATCTGAACTTTGCCCCATTTGGTTCTATCCTCTTGATCTTGATCTCTAATATATCCAAGTGCTTTGTTACAATCATTATAACAATCCATCTTGTTGAGGGTCTTTGTGTCTTTTCTGATCTTCCATCTTGGCTAGCATAATGTCTTTTACCAAAGACTGATCACTCCTGCTAACATGCCCAAAGTAATTAAGACAAAGCTTCACCATTCTTGCCTTTAAGAAGCATCTTGGTTGTACTTTGTCTTAGACAGACTTGTTTGTTCTTTTGGCAGTTCATAGGTGGGGTGGAGGGTGGGGAAACACACTTTTTTTTCAGTAAAGAGGAACTTTTGATGCATGGAATTAGCAGTATTAGCATCTCTATGAGCTCTGGTAGCCTAGTGGTAAGAAGCTGTGCTGCAATCTCAAAAGCATGTGGTTAGAAAGCACCAGCTGTTTCACAGGAGGAGGACAGTCAGTCTCCTCCAGTGTGATTTACTGCCTTTGAAAATCTACTGGAGGGTGAGCTATGGATAGATCCCAACTTGATGGCACACAACAACCATCCTGGAAAAAAAATTTAATATACAGCGTTTCTATGTTTTTATTATATGTTTTTGTTTTTATTTAACTGTTAAAGTGCCCATTCCCCTTTCCATGGTTTCTAAGGACTTTATACAAATTTATTTTTCTGGAAATATATGGGAGAACTATGAATAGATGAAGCCTTTTAAAGAGATATGTATAGTCTTTGTGTCCTATAAACAAGTTTTATGGCTGAGTAGTATTCTGATAAGCTCTAGTAGTGTATTGTTAAGGAGTTGTGTTGACAACCCAAAGTCTGGCTCTTGATTCTAATCCACTAGCTGCCTTATAGGGAAAAGGTGATCAGTCTCCTCCTGTGTGATTCACTGCCTCCGATAATTTGCCGGGGGGCTAGTTATGAGTCAGTTCCTACTCAATAGCAACAAACAGCAGTATTCTAATTATTGAAGCCACTATTGCTTGAGTGACCAAAGGATTTTCCTGCTCTTCATTTGCATTCCTGGAGGTTGGTGGGGAGTTAAAATCAGTCCAAATTCACTGTTGTTGCTTTTTGGCATCAGATTGTGTTGGCAGCATTTCTTTCTGCCTCATCCGCCGCAGCTTGAACATTCAGATACAGCCAACTTTTCCCTGAACCTCCTGTGAAATGGTCTGAGCCCAAATGGTATTTCATCTATAAAATAGGATTGCTTACATTTCAAATATTATCTTATTAGAATTGAGTTACTGATATTTTGATTCCCTCATTTGGTTTAGGTATTAGATGTATAATGTTATCAGTCATTAAGAGCATTTTAATTTGTATATTCAGGGATACAACTCACTCTGTTTTCCACATTTTCACTCTCTCTCATTTTAAACCAAAAACTTATATGAATGCGAGTCTTGGAACTAATAATTTCAGCTTAGGAATATCACAGAAAGCATTACAAATTCCTATTCCCTGACTCACAACCTTTCAAGGAGTTTCTAACAATATTGTAATGTGGAACATTCTGATTAAGAAATATCTTATTCCTGTTGACTTGAAACAATCTTATTTATTTCTTTATCTAATACATATTACAATGAAATGTGCAAGGAGCTGGAGTCAGAAAATCAAAAGGGCCGAACTTGCTCAGAATTTCTTAAGCTCAAGGAACTGAAGAACAAATTCAAACCTTGAGTTGCTATAATCAAGGATGCTTTAGGCAGAATATTAAATGATCCAGGAAGTATTAAAAGAAGATGGAAAGAATATACTGAGTCACTGCTTTGAAAGGAATTGGCAGACACTGAAGAATTTCATGAAACAACATATAAGCAAGAGCTTATGGTGATGAAGGAAGAAGTCCAGGCTGCTTTGAAGGAAATAGCAAAGAATAAGGCCCCAGAGGTAGATAGTATATCCATTGAAATATTTCAGCTAGCAGATGCTGCCCTGGACATGCTCACTAAGTTGTGCCAAGAAATCTGTAGAACAACCACTTGTCCAACTGACTGGAAGAGATCTATATTTGTTCCCATCCCAATGAAGGGTGACACAACAGAGTGTGGAAACTATAGAACAATATCATTGATTTCATATGCAAGCAAGATTCTACTGAAGATTTTCCAAAAACAATTGGAACAGCACATCAGCAGAGAACTGCCAGAAGTCCAGGCTGGGTTTAGAAGGGGTCGTGGTACTATGGATATTGTAGCTAATGTTAGATGGATATTAGCTGAAAGCAGGGAATACCAGAGGAATGTCTGTCTATGTTTCATCGATTATGCAAAAGCATTTGACTTTGTGGACCATAACAAACTGTGGCTGACCCTGAGAAGAATGGGAATCCCAGAACACCTGATCGTGCTAATGAGAAACCTATACTTGGACCAAGAGGCAGTCGTCAGAACAGAGCAAGGAAACACCGCATGGTTCAAAATTGGGAAGGGTGTATGCCAGGGATGTGTCCTATCTGTGTACCTTTTCAACCTGTATGCAGAACAGATTATCTGGGAGTCTGGGCTCTATGAGGAGAAATGTGGTATCAGGATGGGTGGAAGATCTATCAACAATCTTCATTATGCAGATGACACACAACCGTGCTTCCTGAAACTGAGGAGGATCTGAAGCGCTTGCTGCAGAGGGTCAAGGATTGCAGCCTTCAATATGGATTGAGGCTCAATACCAAGAAGGCTTCCTCTGACATATTTTGGACATGTTGTAAGAAGGGGCTGATCCTTGGAGAAGGACATCATGCTTGGGAGGGTGGAAGAACGGTGCAGGAGGTGAAGACCCTCTAAGAGGTGGATTGATTCAGTGACTGGGGTAATGGAATGGGTGTATCAGAGACACTGAGATTGGCACAGGACAGAGCAGAGTTTAGGGCTGTTGTACATAGGGTCGCTATGAGTCGCAAGCGACTTGAGAGCACATAACAGCAACAACAACAATACATATTGACAATAAGTATCAACAATACATATTGGTTAAAAATATTGAAGAGCAATGATTAATATCTGATTCAAACCATGGTTTTTTCATTCACGTGCTATGATGCTGAGAGATAAAGAATAAGGATGGCAGAAGAATAATTAATGCTTTTGAACGTTGGTATTGGAGAAGAGTATTAAATAGTTTACGGACTGACAAAAGAATGAACAATTATGTCTTGGACAAGGTGCAGCCAAATTGCTCCTTGGAAGCATGGGTGGTGAAGTTTCATCTCACATACATTGCCACATTACTCAGAGAGGTTATTTCTTGGAGAAATCTATACCTACACCAAGTATCCGTTGAGTAAGTACAGCAAACAAACACTAAATGGTTTAAAATTCAGAAAGATGTGTGTTAAGTTGTTTTATCCTATCTCTAATTGATCTGTATGCTGCACAAATTATTTAAGAAGCTTGACTCTATAAAGAAGAATGTGACATCCAGATTGGAGGAAGACTCATGAATAATCTTCATATCGAAATGCCACAGTCTTGTTGAAAGTGAGGAGGACTTGAAGTGCTTGCTACAGAAGATCAAACACTGCCGATATCAATATGGATTGCTTCCAATATCAAGAAAACACAAATTCTCACTGATAAGCAACTTCTTGATAGATGAGAAAATATTGAAACTGTCAATAACTTCATCTTACTTGCTTCCACAAACAATATACTTGCAGTCAGGAGATCCAGACATATTGCATTGAAAAATCAGCAGTCAGGGACCTTTCCAAATTGTTGCAGAGCAATAGTATTAGTTTGAGGACTAAGATGTGTCTGATTCAGACTATAGTCTTTTCACTCACGTGCTTTGCTAATGAGAACTGGACAATGAATTGCTGATGAGTCTTTCTCAAATCCTAGTGCAACATTCTTCTTCATACAGTCCAACATATATTGTTGCTGCTGTTGTTGCAGTTGCTGTCAAGTTGATTATGACTCATAGCGTCTAACCATGTCCTGCCCTGAGCCATCCTTATAATCTCTGAATAATTACTGAAGAAGAATTGATGCCTTTGAGCTGTGGTGTTGGAGAAGAGTACTAAAATCCCATAGACTACAAAAAAAAAGAAAAAAATAGATATGTCTGGGGAAAGGTGTAACCAGGTTGCTCCTTGGAGGTAATGATGGCAAAGCTTCATCTCACATACTTTGGGCATGTTACTATGAGAGGCTCTTCCCTGGAGAATGACATATACTTGAAAAAGTGGAGGAAAAGTGGATGAGAGAAAGACGAGGTGGATTGACATAGTGACTGTAGCATGGGCTCGAATGTGTCAGAGATTATAAGGATGGCTCAGGGCAGGACATGGTTAGACGCTATGAGTCATACTCAACTTGACAGCAACTGCAACAACAGCAGCAACAATATATATTGGACTCTATGAAGAAGAATGTGGCATTAGGATTTGAGGAAGACTCATCAGCTATCTGTGCTATGCAGATGACACACCTTGATTGAAACAGACAACAAATTTATTTTATGTGGATTCACAATCAACATCCTTGGTAGCAACAATCAAGAGATCAGGAGACACATCTTAATGGGAAAGTTTGCTGTCTGGGACCTCTCCAAATTAATGAGAACAGTGACGTCAGTTTGAGGACTGATTGATTCAGATCTTGGTCTTTTTATTCACTTTCTATGTGTTTGAAAGGTGGACAATGATAACAATGACAACAATATATAGTTACCAGAAATATTTATGAAAAGGAAACTATTCTCTATATTTATAGCACAATAGTGTGTATATTAATGAGTTATGCAAGTGTAGTCAAAGAGAATTGCATTGCTAGTCCAAGGCAGAGCCTTTCTGGCAGTTTGAAATCACCTGTTTCCAAATAGATAGATAGATAGATAGATAGATAGATAGATAGATAGATAAATAAATCGACCAATCAATCAATCAATCAGCTGTTGACAAGTCTAAGGAGCACTGATTTATGCTGGCACATGTGTGGTAACCAGAAATTTAAGTTAACTTGATGGTAACTCATATAAATATACTATGATGAGAAAAAGTTACATATGATAAAATCATTGTTCTAATTACTACAGAACGACACATATCAGTCTGAGAAACTTGCCATGAGTAGACTCTTGATTTACTGACACAACTTAGTATCATACCCATTCAATGTTTATAAACGATAGTAAATTAACTGCTTAGGCTGAAGTCTACCAAAATACATATTCACTGATCTCTTAAACGAAGTAAAAGAAATGTTCAAATGGCATTTATATTTATCATCAAGTTACTGTGTTTGAAATATAATTTTAAAAAAGCAACAACAAAACAATCAACTCATTGTCATGGAGTCAGAATCAACTCATAGCTGACCCTTCCTCAGTTTCTGAGGTTGTAAACTACAGGAGTTGATTGCCTGTCTTTTAAAAAATATTTTATTCTGATTTATTTACAAAGTTTGAATACATTGTTTTTGACAAGAGATCCTTCCCATTTCCTTCACCCCACCCACCCTTTGAATTTTGCAACTATCTATCCTTGTGGGACTGAGTTAATTCACTCAGCATAGACTGCCTAACTTTTGAACCAGCAGAGAGGTGTGGCCTTTGTGTTAGCAATACAGCTTGCTACAGTCTAACCTGCCAGAGCTTCCTCTGGAATAGAAGAATGCCCAACAAATGACCTTTGTTAATAGAGTCATTACTTTTTCTTTTTAATGTTGCTCATGATACTTGACTCAAAATGGCATATGCTAATTAGTAGCAAAAAAGTATATTTGAAACAGAAGACAATAAAGATCATATGAATCTTACAACCTAAAATTGGCATCTAATCTTTGTAAGTAATGAAAGAATAAAGCAATTAAAAAGAAGCATGTGTAACTAAACTGAACAGCACCATCAACATGGAATGAATGTCATGTTGCCAGAATCAGAGCAAAGGCAATGACTTAAAAGAAAGCAAAAGATCCACTGACCTGTCAGAAACAGTGAGTTTGGCATAGGAAAGAGCAGGGTTTAGGGCTCCTGTATATAGGGTTGCTATGAGTCACAAGTGACTTGATGGCATATAATAAGAATACAAGATACAAAAGATTGTTCTAAGAAAGAGCTAACAAGACAGCACCTAACAACAACATTATTATTTTAAATAAAATTGTTTAGAGGAGTACTGTGAAGGCCTAGTGGATAAAGAGGTGTGCTGTCAGCCCAAAGGCAATTTGTGATTTGAATCAGGCAGCTACTCTGTGGAGAAAGATGGAAAATCTCCTTTCACGGAGCTTTATCACCTTTGAAAACCCACTGAAGTTTCTGTTAGGAGTAGATTCCAACTTGATGACACATAACAACAACAGCAACTCATGCCACTGAAGCATGTTTGTAAAGTGAGATTATCTACATTAACTTAGGTTGTCTTTGTTGTTGTTGTTGCTGTGTGCTGTCAAGTTGCTTACAACTCATAGCCATCCTAGGTACAATAGCCCTGAAACCTCCTCTATCCTGTGCCAACTTTACTGTCTCCAACACAGCTACTCTCATTACCCCAGTCACTGAATCGTCTATCTCACCAACAGTCTCTCTCTCTTTCTCTGTCCCTCCACCCTTCCAAGCATGATGTCCCTTTCCACAAACTGGCCTCTCCTTGCAACATGCCCAAAGTATGTCAGACGAAGCCTCAGAATCCTTGCCTCCAAGGAGCAGGCTGACTTCACCCTCTCTCTAAGATGAGCCTGTTTGTTCTTCTGGCAGTACATGGTCTATTCGACACTCTTCTCCAGCACCACAGATCAAAGGCATCAGTTTTCTTTCTATCATCCCTAGTCATTGTCCAGTCCATATTTCTGATACATAGTAAGAAATTGCAAAGACTATAGCCTGGATTAGACACACCTTAGTCTCCAGACTGATGTTGTTGTTCTTCAGTACTCTGGAGAAGTCACTGACACCTGCAATTTGTCTCTTGGTTTCCTGGCTGCTGGTACCAAGAGTGTTGATTGTGGAGCCAAGCACACTAAAGCTGTTAACAATCTCTGTGTCTTCACTGTCTATCATGATGCTGCCAATCTGTTCAGTGGTGAGAATCTTTTACTTGATGTTGCGCTTCAATCCATATTGAAGGCTGCAGTCCTTGATCTTCTGCAACAAGTGTTTCAGGTCGTCCTCAGTTTCAGCAAGTAGGGTTGTACCATCCGCATAATGTAGTTTGTTGGTGAATCTTCCTCCAATCCTGATGCCACATTCCCCCTCATACAAATCAGCCTCTCAGTTGATCTGGTCTGCATGTAGATTGAAAAGGTATGGAGACAGAATACAGCTCTGGCATACACCTTTCCTGATTTTGAACTATGCAGTTTCTCCTCATAGGGTTCTGAAGACTAGCTCCTAGTCCAAGTATAGGTTTCACATAAGCACTGTTGAATGTTCCAGGATTCCCATTCTTCTCAGTCAGACACAATTTGTTGTGATGCACACAATTGGCTACTTAAAATTTGGTTTGCTTTGAGACTATATTAAACTAATTCACATATACTGAATTTGGCGTCCCATTAATTTTAATGACTCAAGTACTGCTCCATAAAGCCTATCTCTTAATCTGACACTGTAATCTTCCCGTTTTTAAAGCTATCAAAAATGTACTATCCAAACCAAAATATTAGTACTTCAAACTCTATAAGACAATGGGTCAGAAAGTATGAATTGGCCTGGCATGGTGCTTGCCTTCCTACATTCTATAATTCAAACAAGTCAAATGTTGTATCAGCAAGAGAATGAAGAGAAAATAGTGAGAGGAATTAAGACCTGCTCTGTAGTGACTAGTGGGGACTCCTATTCATGCATAAGAAAATGAAAGTTTTACGAGTCTGACATCATCCCATGATTGTTCTGATCAGTAGAGCTTTCATTACTATGCATCCATATCAAGTGTCAAATAGGCATTTCTTGTGATCTGAAGAGTCGTTGGTTAGGTGGTTTACCAGATCTTTCTTTATACTCCATTTTAGTCTGAAAGCTCCACTGAAACCTCTCATACCATAGCAACACATTTGACAGATGAGTGGTGCCTACACATGAAGTACATTAGCCAAGAATCAAGCCAAGTTTAACACATGTAAATCAAGAATTCCATTTGAATTCCATCTACTTAAAATGTCTAAGAGAGTGTCACCAGCTGTAGAAGACAATCCTAAATCAGCCTATTAGTGCCACAGGAGATAAATATCTACCAGAGTGTAAAGATGTCCACCACCTGTGGGTCTAAAACCACACACATAAAGAGTGAGCAGGAGCGGAGGCCAAGAAATATCTGTCTGTTGCCAAATTCTAGTAATGAATATAACTCACTAATGGACTGTGATGTTTACAAAATCAGATTGTCATATTTTCTCTTGTGAAAATTCCGTTTTGGGGGGAAGCTCAAAAGAAGATTGTTGTTGTTGTTATGTGCCGTCGAGTCGTTTGTGACTCATAGCGACCCTGTGTACAACAGCCCTAAACCCTGCTCTATCCTGTGCCAATCGCACTGCCTCTGACACACCCATCCCGATTACACCAGTCACCGAATCAATCCATCTCATAGAGGGTCTTCCCCTCTTGTGCCGTCTCTCCACCTTCCCAAGCATGATGTCCCTCTCTAAGGACCTGTTCCTCCTTGTAACATGCCCAAAATATGTCAGACGAAGCCCCAGAATTCTTGCATCCAAGGAGTAGCTTGGTTTAACCCTCTCCAGGATGAATCTGTTTGTTTTCTTGGCAGTCCATGGTACATTCAATACTCTTCTCCAGCACCACAGCTCAAAGGCATCAATTCTCCTTCTGTCCTCCCTAGTCATTGTCCAACTCTCTAATGCATAATGAGTGATTGCACAGACCATGGCCTTTATGAGACGTACCTTAGTCTCCAGAGAGATACCATTGATCTTGAGTACTTTAGAGAGGTCATTAACAGCAGACTTTCCCATTGCAATACATTTTTTTAATTTCCTGACTGCTGGTGCCAAGAGTGTTGACCGTGGAGCCGAGCAAACTGAAGCTGTGAACAATCTCAATCTCTTCGCCATCCATCCTGATGCTACAAGTTGGTCCAGTGGTGAGAATCTGTCTTCTTGATATGGAGCCTCAGTCTATACTGAAGGCTGCAGTCCTTGACCCTCTGCAGCAAGTGCATGAGGTCCTCCTCCGTTTCAGCAAGCAGGGTTGTGTCATCTGCATAACGCAGTTTGTTAATAGATCTTCCACCAATCCTGATGCCACAATTCTCCTCACAGAGCCCAGCTTCCCGAATAATCTGCTCTGCATACATTTTGAAAAGGTATGGAGACAGCACACATTCCTGGCGTACACCCTTCCCAATTTTGAACCATGCAGTGTTACCCTGCTCTGTTCTGATGACTGCCTCCTGGTCCAAGTATAGGTTTTGCATTAGTACAAGTAAATGTTCTAGGATTCCCATTCTTCTTAGAGTCAGCCACAGAAGCCAAAAGAAGATTAGGAAAGGCTAAATGAACAACATCCCTCTGAAACAGATATACTGTTATATATAGGGAGTGGGTGAATAGAAAACTGGCAGTCTTAATTACAGAAACTCAGGCTGGATTTAGAAGAGGCTGTGGCACCAGAGATATCACAGTTGATGTCAAGTGGATCCTGGCTGACAGACAGAAGAGCATGGGCTTTGTGAGGAAAAATGTCACATCAGGATTGGAGGAAGACTCGCCAACAACTTGCAATAGCAAATGTTTCAGGTCCTCCTTTCAGCAAGTAGGGTTGTGTCAGAATTTATGGCTTTGAGTTGTGGTCCTGGAGAAGTGTATTGAACATACCATGGACTGCCAAGAGAACAAATAGATGATCTTGGAGAGGGTGAAACCAAATTTTTCCTTGAAGGCAAGGATTTTGAAGCTCCCTCTCACATACTTTGGAAACAAAGCCAGAAGGGACCAGTCCTTGGAGAAGGATATGCTCTGAATGATAGAGGGACAGCATAAGAGAGGAAGACCCTGAATGAGATGGATTAACACAGCAACTGGAATAATAGGGGTAAGTGTGTTGGAGTCAGTGAGACTTGCTCAGGATAGGGCAGGTTTCAGAGTAGTTGTACATAGGTGAATCACAGTCAACTTAACAGCACATAACAACAATATTTACTATGTAGAGAAATTTGACAGTGTGGATCATAACAAACCATAGCTAACAATTGAAAATAATGACAATCTCTGAACACTTAATTATACTGATGCAGAGCTGTCATCAAAACAGATCAAGAGAACACTATACAATTTTAAACTGAGAACATTTAATTGATGAAACAATGGGCTCAACTGTATTAGAGATGATGAGGATGGCACAGGATTGGGAGGGATTCAGATCTGTTGTTCATAGTGTTGCTATGAGTTGACTCACTGAACAACAAAACAGTAAAAAAATATGAGTATAGAAATGTCCTTATAAGAAAAATCAAATTAATTAGGACAAAAAGAAATAGAGTTAAAATATATGGATTAAAGAGAAATTTACCTGCTTTGATTAGATGAGGAAGCAACCAATTTTATTGGTTTACAAAAGACAGACTTTCAAAAAAAATCCTAAAGGTGAAAAATAATATATTATTAAAACCAAAAGGAGAAAAAGTATGAGTTGGACAATGACTAGGGAGGATAGAAGGAGAATTAATGCCTTTGAGCTGTGGTGCTGGAGAAGAGTATTGAGGGTACCATGGACTGCCAAGAAAACAAACAGATTCATCCTGGAGAGGGTTAAACCGTGCTGCTCCTTGGAGGCAAGGATTCTGAGGCTTCGTCTGACATACTTTAGTCAGTCATCTTGTAAGGAGAGATAGGTCCATGGAGAGGGTCGTCATACTTGGGAGGGTGGAGGCAGGCCCATTAGAGGAAGACCCTCTATGAAGTTCAGTGACTGGGGTAATCCGGATGGGTGTGTCAGAGACAGTGAGATTGGCACAGGACAGAGCAGAGTTTAGGCATGTTGTTTACAGGGTCGATATGAGGCACAAGTGACTCGATAGCACATAACAACAACAAAAAATAAAAATGCAAAAATAAAGAGAATACAAAATATTTCTAAGACAAAAGCATTGAACAAATGAAAGGATAATGTTCTGTTTATGAAAGATACAAATAAAAATATTTATATATGAATCTATATACCCTATATAACACAAAATCATTATGACTCCAAAAATGTTTTGATATGTAAGGCCATGTATCTATCTATCTATCTATCTATCTATCTATCTATCTATCTATCTATCTATCTATTTCTCAATTGTTAAAATAGTAAGCTAAAAGTACATCCAAGCCCCCAGTGACAATTTTTAAGTATGCTATGGACCGAATATTGAATTAACCAGGAAGCATCAAAAGAAGATGGACTTTTCACAGAGGAAGACATTCTGATCACCAACATGAAGAAATGCTCAAAATCACTGACAACAAGAAAGATGTAAATCAAAACCACAATGACGTATCATCTTACCCCAGTAGCAGTGACAAAGTTTAACAGGACAGCAAGCAATCAATGTTGGAGAGGACGCAGAAAGATAGGAAGTCTCATACACCATTGGTGGGATTATAAAATGGCATAACCACTCTGGATAACAGTTTGGCATTTTCTCAAAAAGCTGAATACAGAAATTCCATTTGACCCAGCTATTTCACTGCTTGGAATATACCCTGAGAATATGAGATCTGAGGCACAAACAGAGATTTGTACACCAATGTTTATAGCAGCATTATTCACGATCACAACAGGAACACGGAAATAGCCCAAATGTCCAACCATAATCAAATAGATTGAGATATTGTGGTACATTCACATGACGCAATACTATGCAGCACAGAAGCAATAATTTCAAAAATTACTATCTAACTTGGAAGAGCATCATGCTGAGTGAACTAACTTAGTCTCATAAAAACAAATACTGCATAAGACCATTGTAGAAATAGAAAGATAGGCAATAAAACATGCATGAAGATCCAAAGGGGGGAGAAGGGGAGCAGTGGGATGAGTACGGGCAGGGGGAAATCATAGGGTCACACAATCTAGTTGCTGGAAGGGAGGTGGTAAAGGAAATGGAAAGGATCTGTCAGGGATCTGGAAAGACAAGGTAATGGTGGACATAGTTTAATGTTTGTTAATTTCATAAACCATAATGTGTGGAAGATGTTGTGGTACTAGGGATAATAGAGCTGATTTTAGATGAATCTTACCTGAAAACAGAGAGCTCCAGAAGAATATCTATCTGTGTTTCATTGGCTATGCAAAGTCATTCAACTCTGTGGGCCACAACAAACTTGCTCACTCTGAGAAGAATGGGAATCCCAGAACACTTGATTTTGCTTATGTGAAACCTATACTTGGACCAGGAGGCAGTCATCAGAACAGAGCAAGGAAACACTGCACAGTTTAAAATCAGGAAGTGTATGCCAAGGATATGTTCTATCTCCATACGTTTTCAATCTATGTGCAGAACAGATTAACCGGGAGGCTGAGCTCTATGAGGAGGAAAGTGGCATCAGGATTGGAAGAAGATTCATCAGCAATCTACATTACGCAGATGACACGACCTTGCTTTCTGAAACTGAGGAGGACTTGAAGCACTTGCTACAGTGGGTCAAGGACTGCAACCTTCAATATGAATTAAAGCTCAACATGTAGAAAACAAGGATTCTCACCACTGTTCTGATCGTCAGCATCATGATAGACAGTGAAGACATTGAAATTGTTAACTGCTTCAGTCTGCTTGACTCCACAATCAACACTATCGGTACTAGCAGCCAGGAAACCTAAAAACAACTTGCATTGGGAAAATCTTCTGTCAGGAAAAACTAAAGACTACTGAAGAGCAATGATATCAGTCTGGAGACTAAGGTGCACCTGATCCAGGCCAAGGTGCTCATAATTAGGTGTTATGCACCAGAAATCTGGACAATTACTAAGGATGATAGAAGAAGAATTGTTGTGTTTGAACTGTAGTACTAGAGAACAGTATTTGCAAATACATGTTTGTATTTTTTTTTCTCTAGGTTGTTTATTTTTCATTTCAATGAACATCTACAGAGATTTTGGGATTCCATTCATTCATTGTTGCAACCTTCTCCCCGCACAAACCCCTCCCCCCTCCCCCCCGTTTGCTCCTCTCCTTGAAAAGCAAAAGAAAAACTCCCTCATTGGAAGTGGACTTGAATCGGGCACAGGATATGAACAGACACTTCACCAAGGAAGACATTCAGATGGCCAACATGTTTGTATTTTAAAGGCATCATTTCTATACTGGGGGTTGTCTTATTTAAAAAAAAATAAAATAAAAATCAGTAATGAAGAAGCCTGGCTTTTGCAAGTCTGAGAAAGGCTAAAAACTTACTCAACTAGTCTTAGAAACGCCAAAGCACTGAAACTCCCACATCAGATGGAAATAAAGTTCAATTTTGAGAAATTATCTTTCTGGGTGTCTGAGACACCCCAAAGAAGAGGGAAAGGACAGCCCTGGGAGGTGCAGGATGGCAGTCTGAGCACCATCATCACCAATTTGAATGAGTTCTCTAACCTGGCCTCTCAGAAAGGGGAGATTCTGATGCCTAACAGTCAGTGAGCAAAGCCACAATTCCTACAGGACTCCACAGAGCTCCTCATATTAGTGTAAGGGATTCCTGGAAAGCCTAGAGTCTGAAAGAAAGGCATCCTCTCTCAAACTTTAGTACTAGTATCCAGGAAATTAAAAGAAGAATTGCATTGGGAAAGTCTACTATCAGAGATTTCTCCGAAGTACCAAAGAGAAATAATGTCAATCTAGAGACTAAGGTACACCTGATCCAGGCCATAGTCTTCAGAATTACTTGCTATGCATCAGAAATCTGGACAATGACTAAAGTTGATAGAAGAGGAATTGATGCCATTGAGCTGTGGTGCTAGAGAAGAGTATTGAATATAAAATGGACTGCTAGAAGAACAAACAGGTTCTTCCTAGAAAGGGTGTAACCAGGCTGTTCCTTGGAGACAAGGATTCTGAAGATTCGTTTGACATACCTTGGACATGTTGCAAGGAGGAACCAGTCCTTGGAGAGGGACATTATGCTTGGGAGGGTGGAGGAACAGCAAAAGAGAGGAAGACTGGTGTAACGGGTGTAGGTGTACCAGAGACACTAAGATTGTCACAGGAGAGAGCAAGGTTCAGAGCTATTATACATGGGGTCACTATGGGTTGTGGGTGACTTGACGGCACTTAACAACATCGAACAATATGTTTTTTTTTGTTTTATGATATTTAAAAAATGCCAGAGAGGCTAATTAGATAGGATTGCTGTTGTCATTTTGTACATCAGGATTTTTTTTTTTAGATTTTATAAATTAATTTTAATGAAAGTTTACAGAGACTTTGGATTTCCATTCATTCATTGTTGCACTTTTCTCCCTGCCCAGCCTTCTGCCCCAATTCACACCTCTCTTTGAAAAGTAAAAGAAAAATATTTTCATTGTTATATAATCCCTCCCCCGAAATCCACTCCACTATGCAGCCTTTGTTCTGGATTCCTGTCATGACAATAATACCTAGTCATATATCCCTTTTAAACAGTTCTCTCCCTCATCTGTTTAAATGCAGTATACACTATTTATCCACTCTTTCTTAGTCTCCCCTCAATCCCAATGTCAGTCCCATTTTACAACAGTGGCAATATGCAAAATTTGTCCTTTTGTGACTGAGATCTTTTACTCAGCATAATGTCCTCCAGGCTCACCCATTTTGTATAATATTTCATGAGTTCCTCGTTTTTCAATGCAGCATAGTATTCCATTGTATGAATATACTAGAGCTTCTCTATCCATTCATTTGTTGATGGCCACTTGGATTGTTTCCAATTCTTTGCTATTGTGAATAAAGCCACAATAAACATGAGTGTGCAAATATCTGCCTGGGTGGCAGTTATGGTTCTTTATGGTATATTTCCAGTAGTGGAATTGCTTGATCAAATGGTATTTCTATTTACAACTTTTTGAGAAAGCGCCATACATGCAGAGTGGTTGTGCCATTTTATACTCCCACCAACAGTAAATAAGGGTTCCAGTTTCTCTGCACCCTAGCCAGGATTTTATGTTTGTTGTTCTATTAAATTTTGCTATTCTTACTGGAGTGAGATGATATCTCATAGTTGTTTTAATCTACATCTCTCTTAGAGCTGGGGATTTTATTTAACCTTCTTTAGCTTTAGTTTTAATTTGTCCATGAGTTGTTGATGATCTGCCCCAAGCAGTGTCTGGTCTAGTTTTCACAGCTGATGTTGAACTTCTCCAGTGATTCTTTTCACAGATGTAATATATCTGATTCCTGTGCATAACATGAGATGAAGTCCATGTATGTAGTCAGCATTTAGGAAGCTTTGACAAGAAGCTGCACTGCAGTCCTAAAGAGATGTGGTTCGTGACCACCAACTGCTCCATGGGAGGATGGTCAATCTCCTTCCATGAGATTACCTGCCTCTGAAAACCTTACAGAGGGTCTCCTATGGTTCAGGTTTGACTTAACAGTACCTAACAACAACAACAATCTGTGTTTATGTTTCTTATAAAAGATATTTGCAATGATTAAATCATTGATTGTACAAAATTCTATCATTCTATCACCAGCCTCACTTCTTTCACCAAGTCTATGTTTTCCGGCTATTGATCCTTCTTTCCTAGTCCCAACTTTTGCATTCTAGTCACTCATTGTTATTATTAATCTGTCTTAGTTGCATGTGTGATTACATTAAGATGGTGCTCTTTTTTATCTTCTATGGAAGAATTAATTGCTTTATTCCTTTTTTTTTTTTTTTGGTAAGAGGTAATTAGTACAATTGCAACCTGTAATGAAATAATGCAGCTGAACAATGTTTGTCAATCTAGGATACTCTCACAAAATGAAAGACAATCAGATATTATTTCTTAATGAAAGATATAAGTAAATACACACACAAAGCCTTGATATAAAAATGTCAAAACTCAAGTAGGACCTTCTAAGAATCAAATTCTTAAACACAACATAAAACTTCTCCAACAGGGTAAGAAGGAATCACACAGGCTGGAGAAAAATATTTAGCAATAACATATTTGATAAGGGACATAAATCTAAAATTTATAGAATACTCCAGCATGTGAACAAGAACAAGGTGAACAAATCAATCAGAAAATTGGCACAGGATATAACTTGACACTTCATCAAAATTAGATGTTTAAATGACAAACACATGAAGAAATGTTCACAATCTCTAGCTCTCAGAGATGCAAATCAAAACTATTAGGAAATATTGGCTCAATCAAAAAACAATAGCAAAGTTCAGTAGATCAGCAAACAACAAATATTGGTGAGATTGTGGAAGGATTTTAATTCTTACTGCTGGTGAGGATGTAAAATGCTACAAGCATTATGAAAGGCAGTCTAACACTTTTTCAAAACATTAGAAATAGAAATATCATTTGACCCAGCAATTCCACTACTAGTACACACACACACACACACACACACACATATATATATATATATATACACACACAAATACATATATATGAACAATTTGAAAAAGGGGACTCATTGTGGAGTGAGCTGGGGAAGTGATAAGGAAGAGGAATAGAAAATGTGCAATAATAAATAAATAAATAGATGAATAGATAGATAGATAAATAAATGAATAAATAAATAAATAGATAAATAAATAAGTGGGGGAAATCAAAGATATAACTATTTAAGGTTTAAAATATATTTTCTAATTTACAGACACTCAGGAGACAATGGAACATATATAATGACATCAGAAAAATAAACAGCAAAGTATTGATGATAAGAAACTCTACAGGATTAATTTATTTAAAAATAAATTGAGGAGATCCAAGATGGCGGCAGAGGCAGAGACAGCATGGCAAGCTGCGGGAGCAGCGAACCACTTAAAGCAGGGCCATTATGGCCTTCCACAGACTTCGGCTTATTGATAATTGAACACTTAAACAGTTGATGACTGGCCCTCAGTGAAGATCGAGGCTCAACAACAGGAATTCAAGGATTCCCAAGGAGAAATGGGTGAGT
>NW_006400206.1:708549-714113 GCF_000299155.1 Elephantulus edwardii | reverse complement strand
TTCCTATAGGTAACCTTAACTCTGAGTTTTACTCCAGAATTGACCCTGAACCCAGTGCCAGTGACAAAAAAGGAAATACAACTGACAGCTAAGGAAGCAAAGGAGGATGGAGCCTCTGGGTTCAACCAGCCATCCCCACTGGACCCACCTGGGATAACACTTTGCAGTCCAGAGGGGAGCAAATGACAGGAAAATATCTTCTAACAGACCAAGAAGGCAAGCAGCTTTAACCCAAGACCACCAGTAAGGTGATAAGGCGTCCTCCCTTCCCCCCTTTACATCTACGCCCCTTTCAGCATGAAGAAGCCAGAGAGTCGGCATCCAATTCCCAAATCAATAAGACAGTTGGTTTAATTACCGTTGGAAAATGCTTGTCATTCCTCTGTAGGATCTGGTTCCCCTGGACCCTCATTATTTCCTTCACCTGCTCCCCCCACCGACCAAACTGTGCAGCTCTGCAACTGCATCCTGGCCCATCCTCACCCTTCTGCCCCCAACCCTTACCTCCTTGTAATCCCAATATGTTTTTCCCAATTAAAAAAAATAAATTGCAAGTGGATTGGAGTAGAAAAAAATTATAGATTAGTTTTCAAATATGAGAAAAGATCTTTTCAAAGCTATTTATTGTATTTATAATTATTAAATTTTATAAAACATATTAATTGCATTTTGATAGTTTTTAAAGCACCTTTACATTTTAAATATAAACATTCAATTAACATTTATGGCTGAAATTATTTTATATTTGCCATTTAATAAAAAATAATCGCGTAGATATTCGGTGTACTGATAAAACAAGATTGACCTTGAGTTGTTAAGTGTTAAACTTGTATAACAAGTAGACAGAATTGACTCTACTTTTTTCTCCACTTTTCTATAATACCAAAAATCCCTAAAAGTTTATTCTGGTCAACTCATCCGCTCAGTTCCCCATTCTCTCTAGGCAATAACTATTTATAGTTTCTTTTGTACCCTTCCAGTATATTTATGGGATACACGGGGTCTTTTTCCCTAATCAAAATAACATCAAATATATTTTTAAAGACACACTTCAAGGGGAATATCTGGCTTTGTGCTTATTAGTTGACAGTTGCTCAAGTTCACTTCACAAGGCTGATGTTCATTTGCTTTCTGATTCCATGGTTACCACATATGATCATTGGGACCAGGGTAAATGGGTGATAATAATGACAGCGGAATCATTCTTAGGGACCATTTCCATGGGAATGGGAATGAAGTAGTAGTAGAAAACTTAAATTTCAACCAGAGGGTCATAGACAGCCATTCCATTTTTCCAAAGTTTGTAGCCATATATAGCTTTTATGTTTGAGGGGATGAAAATATATCCAACATAAATTCATTTTATTGAAGAACATTACCTAATCCAATGCATGAAAAATCCAGGAATTCTTCAAGGAGATTTGACAAGTCTTCTGCTTATACATGTAGCCATGGTGAGTGGCAGTGAAACATAATCTTCAATTCAATTGTGATTGTTCCGAAAGTCTTTTATTCTTTAGTGTTTTATAGTGAAAGGTAAATGTATGGGGTTCTGAAGAGCACTGGTTTACAACTTTAAGTAACACAGAGGGGCCTTTGTTGGGTTAGTGGAAGTGCAATGAATGTGAAGCTAAAACTTGAGATTCATCAAATTCATCTCTTACAGTGCATAGAGTTTGGCAGTATTATAAATTCTTAAATGAAAATAAGTTTTGTGAGAAGTTATCTGAGAGTCTTTGATATAATTTAACTAATTATACTCCATCTAAAATCTGCCTGTGCATCTGTCTTTTTATTGTTTAATAATTCTAGCTTATGGTCACAGAACAATGCCTGAGTTCTTTTTTATGCACATCCCGCAGTATGAATCTTGGCAATGTATCACTGGGAAAATTGTTTTTGGGATGATGAATTACCAGGTTTAAAGTATTTTATTCCTCTTATCCTTCCTTTATAATCATACTATTTTAGAAGCTTTGCTTATTACATGATAAAGGGGTAATGTGATAAGAATGAATATAAAAAATTTTAAAAATGTATATAACACTTTAACAAGTAGCTTAAGGAAATAAAAGTGCTGTTGTTTCAGATTTATAGTTCACAGTATTAAATAAGCCCTATAAATAATTGACATTATAGTAAATTTTTTTAAAGTAAAATTAACACCTGTAGGGGTCTTTGCAATCACTTGTTATGCATCAGAGAGTTGGATAATGACTAGGGAGGATAGAAGGAGAATTGACGCCTTTGAGCTGTGGTGCTCGAGAAGAGTATTGAATGTACTATGGACTGCCAAGAAAACAAACAGATTCATCCTAGAGAGGGTTCAACCAGGCTGCTCCTTGGAGGCAAGGATTCTGGGGCTTTGTCTGACATCCTTTTGACATGTTGAAAGGAGAGACAGGTCTTTGGAGAGGGACATCATGCTTGGGAGGGTGGAGGGACGGCGCAGGAGGGGAAGGCCCTCTATGAGGTGGATTGATTCAGTGACTGTGATAATTGAGATGGGAGTGTCAGAGACAGTGCGATTGGCACAGGATAGAGCAGGATTTAGGGCTGTTGTGCATAGGCTCGCTATGAGTCATAAGCGACTTGACGGCACAAAACAACAACAACAACAACAACAGGGAATTATGCAAAGTTGATGTCTCTCTAGTGGTTCAAATCCAAAAGAAAGATGATAAATCTCTGCCAGTGCTATTTACAGCTTCCAAAATCCCTTTGGAGGGTCAACTAGGAGTCAGTTCCATTGGAAGGAAATGAGTTTGAGGAGGAGGTTTTTTTTAAAAAAAAATAAGTGGAACCCAGAGCTCTAGTGGCCTAGTGCATAGGGAGTTGCACAGCTAACCTCAATGGCATACTTCTTTGGAAATGTGAATCTATCAGCAGTTCTGTAAGTGAAAAATAAGCAATCTTGTATGTGTTTTAAAACCTCAGTAACCTGCCAAAGGGTCCGCTATTTGTCAGTATATATAATGTGTGTAAGAAACGCAATCATAGAAATAATACAAAGGACTTTTTTTTTGGCAGTTACTTTGTTAAGACAGAAAAAGAGTAGTGAGTTTTGTGGAAAACATTAGTGAGTCATAGTATCAGTTCTGCTCTTTTAGCTCTGGAAGCACTTAAACATATAAAATTATGAACTGTGTATTGAGCAGAGAGAACAATGGCGGTAACACCAATGATAAAGATAAACCATTAATTCAACTTTTTTGACCTGGTTGAAGGCAGAATCACTCTACTAAATAATCACTCAAGTTAGGCAATGCCCATAAGTGAACCTTAGAATCTCCTTTGAGATATGAAACATTTGAAACTAATTAACAGTTATTAATACTGAAACTTTCTCTAGGTTTTATAAAAATAGTTACTTGTACAAACATGAAGCTAAGACAACTAAAGTTTGTGTAGTATGCATCATCTTCTTTGTTAAGTGAAAGATTTAAAGACAAAGCAACAAAGATGACAATAAACAGCTATGGCATACAAACTATAGAGAGCTCTATAGGCCTAATGATGAGGAGTGGCATTCCAATCCAAAGGTTCACAGTATGCATCCACTAGCTGCTGCTCCAAGGGAGAAAGGTGGGCAATCTCCTCCATAGCAATTTAGTGCTTCTGAAAAACTTCTGAAAGGTAAACTATGAGTCAACAGTTCACAACAACTACATTATTAAGTTGATGTTGTTGAGTCATTATTGTATCTGTAAGAACCACAGGAAAAAACCTGCATTATGGAAAAACCTTGCTTGCTAAAACTGAGGAGAACCTGAAGTGTTTGTTGGAAGATCAAGGACTGTAGTCTTCAATATGGGTTGAAGGTTTACATCAAGAAAACAGAAGATGGGAAGAATATATAATCACTGAATCAAAATTAACTGTTTCCTAGTCAACCATTTGTGGAGGTAGCATTTTATCAAGGACGATTATTATCAAAGGAAGAAGTACAAGCTTCAGTGGAGACATTGTAAAAAACCAAAACAAAACCTAGGCTCCAGAAATTGATGGAAAACCAATTGAGACTTATTTATTTATTTATTTTTTTAATCTAAGAATTGCAACACTTCAAGCACTTACTCTCTATGCTAGGAGATCTAGGCAATCAAGTGGGAAAAAATCGTTCATGCACCCATTCCAAATAAAGGTGATCCAGTAGCATGCTGAGATTTTTGAACAATATTGTGAATATCACATTAAGTGAAATCTAGCTGAAGATAATTTAAAATTATTATAACAGTACATCATCAGAGAACAACTAGACCAATAAGTAATATCTTAAAAAATGGAGAAAAAATTTAAATTATCAAGAATTTCCATTTCCTTGGATCTACAATCAAGGGCGTTGAAAACAGCAGTCAAGAATCATAGGACATTTTGCAATGGGCAAAAGATTTGTTTTAAGTTTTAAAAAAGAAATATTGACATGCAATTGAATTGCATTATGTTATTTTCAACAGTTTTATATGCATGTGAAAGTTGGATAAAAAATAAGAAAGACTGAAGAAGACTATGTCTTTGAATTGAGGTGAAGAATATTGTATATATTTTAGATTGCCAAAAGAATAAACAAATTTGTTATAGGAGTAGTACAGAGTGATCCTTTCTTTTTTAAATTTTTTTATTATTAATTTTAATGAAAATTTACACAGATTTTGGATTTTCATTCAGTTGGAGGGTAAAAGAAAAATTATTTCATTGGTATACAACTCCCCTTCCTTCCCCACGCCCCAAGTTTCAAGTGACAGTGGCAGAATTTAGTCTCATGTACTTTGGACATGTCAACAGGAGAGATCAGTTCCTTGAGAGAATCATATTTGGCAATAAAGAGCATCAGCAAAAAAGAAGAAATCCCTCAGTGAGATAGGTTGGTACATTGGTACATTGGTGCAACGATGAGATAAAACATGGGATTGTAAAGATGATGTAGGATTGGGCAATGTTTTGTTCTGTTGTACATTGAGTTGCTATTAGTCAAACAAACTTAACAGTGTCTATCAACAATGGAAATACAAGCAAAATTTATACTATATTTTACATTTAGTATGTTTGATCTGATATTGACTTCTAACGTTATATTTTGCACAACTAGAATGGAGTTTAAACTGTTAAATGTATAAAATTTCAAAATATACTTATAAATTTTCAAGTTTCTTGGGTACATGCATATATGTTTATATATGTCTGTTTTAGACTATATTTTTTAATATTGTGATAATCTTTAATATTTCTGAATTTCAAAATGAGACCTGATTTCAGATAAAATGAAATATCATCCATTCTTAGACCTTATTAAGTGTCACAAAAACAAAAACCCAAACTCTTGTGTATTAAATGTCTTTGTGTTCCAGCTTCATTGTCTATATAAATCTTTTCAATGTAAGCCAGCAGATGTAATAATCCCATCTATATAAGGCCTGGATTTCACCTGATGGTATGCATAGGAATCAGATCGATTACATCTGTGGAAAAAAACACTGGAGAAGCTCAATATCAGCTGTGAAAACTAGGCCAGGAGCTGATTGTGGAACAGACCACCAACTACTCATATGCAAGTTCAAGCTGAA
>NW_006400206.1:705120-706608 GCF_000299155.1 Elephantulus edwardii | reverse complement strand
TGGATTGATTCAGTGACTGGGGTAATCGGGATGGGTGTGTCAGTGGCAATGAGATTGGCACCGGATAGAGCAGGGTTTATGGCTGTTGTATATAGTGTCGCTATGAGTCGCAAACGACTCGATGGCACATAACAACAACAACAACAACAACATATAAGGCCTAGTATTTTTTATTATTATGATGGTTGTCTTGAGTCAGTCTCACTGACTCTGACATACTTCTCCCCTTTATGACAGTGACTATGGCAATCCACCTCATCCAGGGTCTTCCTTTCTTGTGCGGTCCCTCCATCCTTCAGAGCTTGATGTCCTTCTCCAAGAACTGGTCCCTCCTGGCCACGTGCCCAAAGTAGGTGAGATGAAAATTCAATTTCCTAGCCTCCAAGGAGAAACTCAGTTATACCCTTGTCAAGACTGACCTGTTTGCTATCTTGCAGTCCATCATATTTTCAATATCCTTCTCCAGCACCGCAATGCTAAAACTTAAGATACTTCTGTTATCTGTAGTCATTGTCCAGCTCTCTTACACATAGCAAGTAATTGTGAAAACTGTGTCCTGAATCATGAGCATCTTAGTCTCTAAACTGACATCTTTGCTTCTCAGTACTCTACAAATGTTTTCCCAGTGCAATTCGTCCTTTGATTTCCTGACTGCTGATACCATGAGTGTTGATTGTGGAACCGAGCAAGCTGAAATTGTTAACAACCTCAATCTCTTCTTTATCTACGTGTTGCTGCCAATTATTTTGCCTGTTAAGGAAAGTTGTTGTTGCTGTTATGTGCCGTCAAGTTGTTTGCGACTCATAGCGACCCTATGTACAACAGCCATAAACCCTGCTCTATCCTGTGCCAATCTCATTGCCTCTGATACACCCATCCCAATTACCCCAGTCACTGAATCAATCCACCTCATAGAGTGTCTTCCCCTCCTGCACGGTCTCTCTACCCTACCAAGTATGATGTCCATCTCTAAGGACCTGTCTCTCCTTACAACATGTCCAAAGTATGTCAGACGAAGTCTCAGAATCCTTGCCTCCAAGGAGCAGCCTGGTTTAATCCTCTCTACGATGAATCTGTTTGTTTTCTTGGCTGTCCATGGTACATTCAATACTCTTCTCCACCACCACAGCTCAAAGGCGTCAATTCTCCTTCTATCCTCCCTAGTCACTGTCCAACTCTCTGATGCATAACAAGTGATTGCAAAAACCATGGCGGACCTTAGTCTCCAGAGAGACACCGTTGCTCTTAAGTACTTTAGAGAGGTCCCTAACCGCAGACTTTCCCATCGCAATACGTTTTTTTATTTCCTGGCTACTGGTGCCAAGAGTGTTGACCATAGAGCCGAGCAAACTGAAGCTGTGAAGAATCTCAATCTCTTTACCATCCATCCTGATGCTACCGATTGGTCCAATGGTGAGAATTTTTGTCTTCTTGACATTGAGCCTCAGTCCATACTGAAGGCTGCAGTCCTTGACCCTCTGCAGTAAG
>NW_006400206.1:703528-704463 GCF_000299155.1 Elephantulus edwardii | reverse complement strand
TGAAATATGTCAATTGGTATACCATCTATTCCGGGGGCGTTATTTTTTGCTATTTCCTTCAAAGCAGTTTGAACTTCTGCCTTCATCATCATAGGCTCTGGCTCAAATACTATTTCATTAAATATTTCATTAAAGGGAGAGGCTGAGAAATTATATAATTCATCCAAAGTCATGTGCTTGGTATATGTGAACTAGGCTACAAAACTTAGCCTTCTATTTCAAATTATTATCATCCTACTTTCTTCAAACTGTTGTTTGCTTTGTATAATTGAGTCAGAACCAGCTCATAGCGGATCGTCCAGCTGGTTTTCAGAGACAGTAAGTTGCACAGTAGGAGATTTCCTACCCTTTCACATCCTGAGCAGCTGGTGGATTAGTACCACATGCCTTTGGGATTGCAGTACAGTTTCTTCCCACTAGGCCAAGTAACTTCCTTTTAAAGCAAAATGTTTTTGATACATAGTCTTGCAAATTATCAACAGCTGTGTAAATTGGATAAGACAAGAATGTTTCTCACTTAGAGTACCACCTTATGACAGCAAGACTTGAGAAAGACCTGTTTAGTGACCTTGGTGTCAAGATCCTAGTAATGGTAGTAGGGAGACTATGACACAGTTGTGTAGAAAATATTGCAAGGTGAGACCTTAGGCTTTTGCCTTTGTGCTGACCACAGTTAAAGGTTTTGCTGTTCTGGCCTTTGATGTTGGAAATTGCCCATTGAACTGAAACTAAAGCCTGGAATAATTGAGAAATTGTGCCTTGGGACTTTTGTTCTTAATCTTGGATTTGATCTTTCTCCCCTATTCTCCAACTCATTTCCCTAATAAACCTTGTTGTTGTTGTTGTTGTTATGTGCTGTCGAGTCGTTTCCGACTCATAGTGACCCTATGCACAACAGGCCTAAACCCTGCTCTATCCTGCGCCAACCGCACCGC
>NW_006400206.1:659301-702402 GCF_000299155.1 Elephantulus edwardii | reverse complement strand
CTGTTCTAATCGTTTTTGGATGATCTTCAGCAGAATCTTGCTTGCATGTGAAATCAATGATACTGTTCTGTAGTTTCCACACTCAGTTTCATATTGAAGACTATCTAAAGAAAGACAATGGAATGAGCCAAAGAAGTGTTCACTAAGGTTTTACATCAGAAAAGTAGCAAGTTTTTGTTTATACAGGAGCTTGGACTTTTAAGTTTGGCTTTGACTTTAAATCCCAGGGAAAAAAAGAAAGAAAGATGAGATATGGGGGAAAATAAAAAATCCCACCCCAAAACCACAACACCTGCCAAAGCAACACCAAGATCTTTTTTGTATTGTGCCATATTACAGTGCATATCTCTGAATGTGCTTAGGATTGTGAAGAGGAAGAATGAAAATGGGAATTGGATTATAATCCTACACTGGAATATAAAACATAACAGCTTATGCCAAAATAATATATGAGCTGGTGGCCTTCCTTCAGGGATCTAAATTCAGGGAGGCATTTTAGGGTATTATTCCCAGGGAGAGGACTGAGTAATTAGGCAGTCATCCATTTCATGTTTTTAATTGAAAAAAAAATGTTTGTTAAGTGAATTTTAAGCAACTTACGTGTGATTTAAGTAACATTCCCTCATTTGTAGAGAGAAGGCAAAATAAAATCTTTCTTATAAAGTTGTAAGAATTAAGCAAGAGTGCAATAGGAGTGCTTATGGCAATACCTGGCATTCAGTAAAAGCTCATCAATGATTAGCCATGATTTTCAGTTTCTTACAATACACCAGACACTGTACTAGAGATTTAAAAGTGAATTGGATATTAATTCCCTTCTTTTTCATTTTGTTATTTTTCATGGTTTAAAGGATTTTTATTAAAGCAAGTGTCCTGTAGTTAGAGACAGACCATCCATCTGTTAGTTTTCCATGGTGTGGTGATTTAAGTGTTGCTATGCAATGGGAAGCTATGCTACAGGTATTTCAAATACTACCAGGAAAACTTATGATGGACAGGTTTCAGCACTGCTTACCAAATAACACTTGGTATTTTCTTTCTGCAAGTTGTTTGGTAAAAGCCCTCTGCATGATTTATAGTACTAGAAATTGAAGTTGCTAGGTTGATGTCATTCGTATCATCAAGGGGTTCCAACTCAGAGTGATTCTCCATTTGGTTTCTGAGGCTGTAAATAATAATGGAAGAACATGATCAATCTTCTGCTCAGAGTTGCTAGTGGCTCTGAATTGTGTAGGAGACAGTTATTGTCTTAGTAACATAGCTCTAAGTACTACTACATCATTAAACTCCTCTGGTTGGAAGGTTCTCAAAATACAAAGTGCCCACAATGAACTTGAATCTTACAACAACAGTGAAGGTGACACAGGGCTGAGCCATATTTCTTTTTTTAGAATTGCCATGATTCAGGTCAGTTTGACAGCACCTAACAGTGGCCTCCTAATCTTAGGAAACTTACAGTTCAATAGGAGAGGTAAACTAAAGAGAGGGGACAAAGTTAAAGTCATTAAATAAAGCAGTAAACTGTTCTTCATAATGCAGTAGATAGATACACAAAGGGATGAGTACTTACATGTACTTAGCAGGCAAAAAAGCTCGGTGTAGAAAGTAACATGTCTTCCAGGCTCACTCATTTTGTACCATGTTTTGTGAGTTAATTGTTTTTCAAAGCTGCATAATGTTCTGTGTGTGAATGTACCATAGGTTTTCCTATCCATTCATCTATTGACAGGCAGTTGGGTTGCTTCCATATGTTTGCTACTGTGAATAATACAGAAATAAACATGGGTGTGTATATATCTGTTTGAGTCATGATTCTGGTTTCTTTAGGATATATTCCCAATAGAGGAATTGCTGGGTCAAATGGTATTTCTACTTCCAACATTTTCAGAAATGTTGGAAGACTGCCTTCTATAATGGTTGTACCTTTTTACATTCTCACCAGCAGTGAGTAGGAGTTCCAATCTCTCCACAACCTTGCCAATATTTGTTGTTTGCTGATCTGGTAAACATTTCTATTGTAGTTGATGTGAAAAAAATATCTCATAGTTGCTTTGATTTGCATCTCTCTAATGGCTAGAGATTGTGAACATTTCTTCATATGTAGTTTGTCATCTAAACATCTTTTTGGTAAAGTGATTATTCATATCTTGTGTCAATTTTTTGATTGTGTTGTTCACCTTTTTTCTTGTTGAGGTACTAGAGTATTATATAAATTTTAGATATAAGTCTTTATTAGATACACCATTGCTACATATTTTTCCTAGTCTTTGAGTTTTCATCTTACCCTGTTGGAGAAGTTTCTAGATGTGCACAGGGATTTCATTCTTAGAAGGACTCATTTATTTATTTTATTCTCTCCTGACTGTAGGTGAGTGAAATATCTCAGTTACAAAAGGGTAATACTGCATAACACCACTGTTGTAAAATAGAATAGACAGGGGAGTTGGGAAGGGAATGAGGAAAGAGTGTATAGATAATGAATACTGTATTAAAATAGATGAGAGGAAGAACTATCTGGAAGGAAAATATGATTAGGTGTTGTATATATGACAACATCTTGACAGGGGTACATTGCATGGAGGGTTGGAGGAAGAGGGGAAGGGGGATGAAAATATGCAAAAATGTAAAAAAATAAAATAAAACTTAAAAAAAAGTCTACATACTAAGTATCTTACAAGGGAACTAAAGTAATGATGAGGACACAGAGCAGGGCACCAAGCATGAAGCTAAAAATAACTGCACAGAAACGAAGAAGAGGGCTTTGTGGAGCACATGGTATTTGAGCAGTACTCTAAAGGAGATGGAAGTTGGCTGGAGCATGGGTGTGCAAGTAGTAGGGGAAGCACATGCATGCAGGAACAAAGGTTTCAGAATATGAAAGAGTATGATGAACTATGGAGAAAGAGGAAATTAAAATATGAGTGAATTGTGGAGTGAATGGACTGCACCCACTGTCTAAGCAACTCATAGAGACCCTGAAGACCATGTAGAACTGTGCTACATGGTTCCTAAGGCTCTGATCTCTGTGGAAATAGACATCTTTCTTCCATCTTTGAACAAACACCTTTTGGTTTGTAGCTAAATATTTTCATGGCTGTGACACCCAGGTGCTCCAAAATTCACTAGAGTGGTTAAATCTTTCTAAAGCTAACACTTCTTTGACCCAGAAATTCAATTACTGTGAATATACCCCAAAGAGACCATAACTGCCACCCAAGCAGATACATGCACACCCATGTTTATTGCAGCTTTCTTCATAATAGCTAGGAGTTGGAAACAACCCAATTGCCCATCAAGAAACGAATGGATAGAGAAGCTGTGGTATATTCACATAATGGAATAGTGTGCTGCATTGAAAAACAAGGAACTCATGAAATATTATTAAAAATGGATGACCCTGGAGGACATTATGCTTAGTGAAGTATCTCAGCCACACAAGGACAAATACTACATAGTGCCACTGTTGTGAAACAGGACTGACATAGTGGTTGAGCGGAGACTGAGAAAGACGAGATAAGTAATGTACACTGCATTGAAACAGATGAGGGAGAAAACTGTTTAAAAGAGATATGTGATTAGGTATTATTGTCATAACAGGAGTACAGAATGAAGGCTGCATAGTGGAGTGGACCTGGGGGAAGCGATTGTAAAACAATGAAAGAATTTTTCTTTTACTTTTCAAAGAGAAGAGTGTACTGGGGGGAGGGCTGGGCAGGGAGAAAGTACAACAGTGAAAGAATGGAAATTCAAAGTCTCTGTAAATTTTCATTAAAATTAATAATAATTAGAAAAGGAAAGAATTTATGTGTTGCTTTGTATCAAATAAGACTGTTAGAAAGAAAGAGGAAGGAAGGAAGGAAGGAAGGAAGGAAGGAAGGAAGGAAGGAAGAAAAAAGGAAGGGAGGAAGGAAAAGGAAAAAGAAAGATGTATGAGCCTTTAAAGAAATAAACATTCTGTAGGCAAAGTGAGAAAGTAACTTCCAGGCAGAGCAATTTATATGAACAATACAGTTCCAGGGTCAGAGAAAGCCTGGCCTGGAAGAATTGCTTGTTTGTGGTGGTAACTGGCGATCAGTACATTTTGGCAACAAAAAAGAGATGACGCCCCAGATATACCAAATCTTAAGAGATTTTGTGCTTTCATCAGTAAGAAACTAAAAAGAGGAAATTATACATAGATGTATGCTTTCAATATTCATAGGAAGATAAATTGATATGGAGTAAGAAAAAGAATGAGACTAAATCAGACCATTCATATTCTTAAAATAGACCAGGCAAGATAAAACAACTTGAACTAGGGCAGTGAAAATATATATGGACAAAAAGATAGATTCAAAAAAAACATTAAGAAGCTAGAACAGGGTAGGAGAAAAGTTGCAATCTGTTAGATATGGTAGAAGTGGTAAAAGTAATGGCTGAGTATCAACATTTCTGACTTGAATGTCTTGATATATGTAGTGTTATTCAGCAATGTGGGAGATGTAGTAGGAAGAGGATCAAAATGTGAAAGAATAAAAAAATATTTCTGCTCTCAGTACAGAAAACGGAAGATGTTGATCCTGTGAGAACATGCAATAATCCACTGGGTTTATGATTTTTGAATGTAAAGAGAGATAAGACAGGAAATGTGATTTGGAAATCATTGATATTGGTGTATCTGAAAGCCAAAAAAAAAATCCTCAGAGAAATTCTGGCAGGAATAAAGAGAAGAATGTTAGTGATCAAACACTGAAGAACCCAACATGAAGGATAATGGAAAATAAAAGCCTGAAAATGAGTCTAAGAAAAAACAATGAAGGAGATAAAGTTTAATACAAGAAAGAGTGATGTTACCAAGTGTCTAGAAAAGAGAATCCCAAGGATGCCATCAATATCAATGCCATGAAAAGTACAACATGAAGCATGGAAAAAACCTATTGGATTTGAAGACTAGGTGTTTTGTTGTTATTTTAATCTTTGCTATTTCAGTGTGAGTCAAACTGGATAAGGTTTGCTTGCATGTATAGCCTTGTATGTGCGCACACACAAATATACATTCCTCTTATTTAATTTACTGCCTTCATAATACTGTCTGTTATGTCTTACTGTGTCTCTTCTACTCATGTTTGCTTAAGTTCCTCATGTATTTCTGGCTTATTTTAGAGGCTAAGCATCAAATGTGAAGTTCAAACTTACAGAAGACTTAATGTCAAAGATGTTAGTATCTTTCAAAGTTTCACCTATAGTAAGTGAGGACACTTAAAAGTGCTTAAGAGGTCCTTCTTTCAAAAGAAAACACCTTTGGGTAAAGGAAGCCACTCTATGATTTCAGCCAAGTTTCCTATATAAAATATCCTTAAAAGGCTCTCTCTTAGTAGAGATATTTTAAAATCTGCCAAATATTCATTGAGTTTTTCAATATGAAACAGTACTATCCCAAGTTCTACAAGAGGATCAGATAGTTCCAAAAGTTTTAAAAGAAACTTTAGAGAGATGAGGGTCAAGAACTGTAGCCATTAGTATGGATTGAAGCTCAACATCAAAAAACAGAGGCTCTCACCACTGGGCCAATTTGCAGCATCATGACAGACAGTGAAGAAATTGAGACTGTTAACAGTTTCTGTTTGCTTGACTCTACAATCAACACTCTTGGCACCAGCAGCCATGAAATTAAAAGACGAAGTGCATTGGGGAAATCTACTGTCAGAGAGCTCTCCAAAGCGCTGAAGAGCAACGATGTCAGTCTGGAGACTAAGGTGTACCTGATTTTTCAATTACTTGCTATGCATCAGAAATCTGGACAATGACTAGGATGATAGAAGGAGAATTGATGCCTTTGATCTGTGGTGCTAGAGAAGAGTATTGAATATTCCATGGACTTATAGGAGAACAAACAAGTTTGTCCTGTAGAGGGTGAGGCTGGCCTGCTCCTTGGAGGCAAGGATTCTGAAGCGTTGTCTGACAACTTTGGACATGTTGCAAGGCAGGATAAGCTCTTGAAGAGGTACGCCATTCTTGGAAGGGTGGAGAGGCAGTGCAGGAGAGGAAGACCCTCAATGAGATAGATTGATTCAGTGACTGAGGTAATGGGGAGAGGTGTGACAGAGATAATAAGATTGGCACAGGATAGAACATGGTTTAGGGCTATTGTACATAGGGTTGCTATGAGTCGCAGGCAATTCGACGGCACATATCAATAACAACAACAAGAAATTCAAAATTCCAGGTTTGGAGGAAGAATCATCAATAACCTTTGCTATGTGGGCACAACTTTGCTTGCAGAAAGTGAAGAGCACTTTAAAGCTGCAGAAAATCAGCCTTTACTATGGATAGCATTTCAGTGTCAAGAAAACAAAAATTCTCACCACTAGACTAACTGGCAACATCATGATAAATAGAGAAAAGGTTGAAACTGTCAACAATTTCATCTTACTTGGATTCACAATCAATAACCTGCCTACCAGCAGTCAGGAACCTTTCCATATTCCTGAGGAACAATGATGTCAGTTTGAGGAGTAAGGTGCACCTTATTCAGGCCATGGTCTTTTCAGTCATTTGCAATTCATCTGAGAACTGGACAATTAAAAAAAGGATGACAGAAGAAGAATTGATGTCTTTGAGTTGTGATGCTGAAGAAGTTATGAGTCTATAGAATGCCAGAAGAAGAAACAGTTATGTCTTGGAAAGGGTGCAGCCAGAGTGCTCCTTAGAGGCAAGGATGATGGTACGTTGTCTAACATACTTAGAGCATGTAGATACGAGAGACTATTCCTTGGAAAAGGGCATCATGTTTGGAAAGGTCGAACAACATTCAAGGAAGGGAAAATCCTCAACCAGGTGGATTAACACAGTGACTGGAGCAATAGGCTAAGTGTGTTAGAGATTGTGAGGATGGCACAGGATAGGGCACGGTTCAAATCTGTTGTTCATAGGTTCTCTATGAGTCATATCTGATGGCACCTAACAGCAAAGCACCCCCAGTGGCATGATGTATCAGATTGCTCACTTGAAAAATTAGTATTCCAATATACCAGCTGCTCTGAGAGAGAAAGATGATAGGTTACTTCCCATTTAAATTTATAGCCTCAGCAACCCAATGAAGGGTTTCTGTGGAGATGCAGCAACAGTGAGTAGGCTTAAGTTGATAGAAACGAAAATGTATGAACAGAAAATCCATATTTGGGTTTTAAAAATGTTAATCTTTTATAAGTACAAATTCATTAGCAGTTAAAAAAAAAAACCAATAAAAAAGAAGCTCCATCTACCTGCCATTCCGTTTTCTTAAATAACTAACACTGCATCAAAACCAAGAAATTGGTAAATCATCTATTTATTTCTATGGTATTTTTAAACTATCTTTGACTCTTTGAAACTGGCTTTTTCCATTTAGCATAATGTCCTGAGATCCATCTAAGTCATCAACAATTTGTTCCTTTTTAATTGATGGGTGGTATTCCATAATATTTATTATCTACTAGCCTTGATAATATTTACTATCTACTAGCCTTGAGGATGGGAGTTTCCATGACACCCTCATTTCTGATTTGCTGTCTCCCTTCACTCCAGTAGGTTCAGTGACTTCCTGAAATGACTGACAAAATTTATGGAGCTCTATACTTTTTGAACCAGGATAAAGGACTAAAGGAGAAAAGTTATACAGGTGTCCAGGACTTTTGTTCATAGGGTCGCTATGAGTCACCTATGACTTGACGGCACTTAGCAACAACCGCAGGAGAGAGAAAGAGAGAGAGAGAGAGAGAGAGAGAGAGAGAGAGAACGAACACGCAGTTGGCCTCACGGACAGAAAGCCATGCTCCCAAGCCAAAGGTGGGTGACTCTAAGTGACTCTAATCTGTAGCCCTCAGGCCTGCCTTTAATTGTTTTTGGTGAAACATTCCTCTCTGTCGTGTAACCCTGGTATGTCCACCTGCTGTACAGAGGTAACTCTTGGTCACTGTGAAGCCAAACACTGTGACACTGATGAGTCAAACACAAGAATGGTTATCCATGGTGGACAGTGTTTGGTAGAGCTCCCTGATTAAAATAAGCTTGGAAGCAGGAGTGGCATCCACTTTCATAATACCTTGCCTCTGGAAACCCTATGAACCTGGAGAAAGAACAAAAGTTATACAGATGTGTAGGACTTTCGTTCATGAGGTCACTATGAGTTGCCTATAACTTTAAGGCACTTAACAACAACAACAACAGACTTTCATCACAAAAACCCACAAAGTGTTTGGCTTTAAAGAGTGGATATTGGTTATCTCACAGTTCTTGAGGCTAGAAGGTCCAGTCAGGGTACCAGCCTTGTGGGTTTCTTCTGAGGACTCTGAAAGAAAAGCAACTGCAAGTCTCTCTAGTGGCTTCTGAGTGTACAACTTGCATCTGCCTCCAAAATCAGACAGCAGCCCTTCTATCTTTATTTATCATCACTAATATAGGGTCCATACCCATTCTACCACAGGCATGCTAATTGTTAGCATCTACAAAGGTCCTAGCTTTAGTTAAGTCACATTTACAGGGTAAGGGGCTAAGACTTCCACATATTTTGGAGGGAGGACTAGTTTTAGTCATAACTCATAGTATTTACAAATCACAGGAGAGCTAGGCTATCCGCATCTGGGGACTATTGCAAAGCTGTTGTTGTTATGTGCCGTCGAATCCCTTGCGACTCATAGCGACCCTATGTACAACAGCCCTAAACTCTGCTCTGTCCTGTGCCAATCGCACTGTCTCTGACACTCCCATCCCAATTATCCCAGTCACTGAATCAATCCACCTTATAGAGGGCCTTCCTCTCCTGCATTGTCCCTCCACCCTCCCAAGCATGATGTCCTTCTCCAAGGACCTGTCTCTCCTCACAACATGTTCAAAAGATGTTAGATGGAGCCTCAGAATCCTTGCCTCCAAGGAGCCACCCGGTTTAACCCTTTCCAAGACAAATCTGTTTGTTTTCCTAGCAGTCCATGGTATTCTCAATACTCTTCTCCAGCACCACAGCTCAAAGGCATCAATCCTCTTTCGATCCGCCCTATTCACTGTCCAACTCTCTGATGCATAACAAGTGATTGTGAAGACCATGGCCTTTATCAGACACACCTTAGTCTCCAGAGAGACACCATTGCTCTTCAGTACTTTGGAGAGGTCCCTAACAGCAGACTTTCCCATAGCAATGCACCTTTTAATTTCCTGGCTGCTGGTGCCAAGACTGTTGACTACAGAGCCAAGCAAACTAAAGCTGTGTACAATCTCAATCTCTTCACCATCCATGCTGATGCTGCCAATTGGCCCAGTGGTTAGAATCTTTGTTTTCTTGATGTTTAGCTTCAGTCCATATAGGAGGCTGTAGTCCTTGATCTTCTGCAGCAAGCGCCTCAGGTCCTCCTCAGTTTCAGCAAGCAGGGTTGTGTCATCTGCATAGCACAGATTGTTGATAAATCATCCACCAATCTTGACCCTATATTTCTCCTCCTAGAACCCAGACTCCCGGATAATCTGTTCTGCATATAGGTTGAAAAGGTATGGAGATAGGATGCATCCCTGGCGTACGCCCTTCCCAATTTTGAACCACATAGTGTTCCCCTGCTCTGTTCTGACGACTGCCTCCTGGTCCAAGTATAAGTTTCACATTAGGACGATCAAGTGTTCTGGGATTCCCATTCTTCTCAGTGTCAGCCATAGTTTGTTATGATCTACACAGTCAAATGCCTTTGCATAGTCAATGAAACACAGATAGACATTCCTCTGGCATTCCCTGCTTTCGGCCAAGATCCATCTAACATCAGCTACAATATCCCTAGTACCACGACCCCTTCTAAACCCAGCCTGGAATTCTGGCAGTTCTCTGTTGATGTGCTGATCTAGTAGTTTTTGGATAATCTTCAGTAAAATCTTGCTTGCATGTGAAATCAGTGAGATTGTTCTGTAGTTTCCACATTCTGTTGGGTCACCTTTCTTTGGGATAGGAACAAATATCGATCTCTTCCAGTCAGTTGGCCAAGTGGTCGTTCTCCAGATTTCTTGGCACAACTTGGTGAGCACGTCCATGGCAGCATCTGTTAACCGAAATATGTCAATTGGTATACCATCTATTACTGGAGCTTTATTTTTTGTCATTTCCTTCAAAGCAGCCTGAACTTCTTCTTTCATCACCATAGGCTCTTGCTCATATGTTGTTTCATGAAATTCTTCTGTGCCTTCCAATTCCTTTCTATACAGTGACTCAGTATATTCCTTCCATCTTCTTTTAATACTTCCTGGATCATTTAACATTCAGCCAAAAGCATCCTTGATTATAGCAACTCGAGGTTTGAATTTGTTCTTACAAACAATTATTATTTGTTGTTGTTTAGGTGCCATTGAGATAACTACAACTTGCTATCTAGACTAGGAAAACTATTTCTTTTTCATCAGAAAAGTTATTTACAATTCTTTTCTCATAGTCTATAATTTTATTATTTAATTTTCCAAGAATTTTCACATTTATTGACATTTTAAGACTGATTCCATACACTTATTTTTTTATTAATTTCACTTAAAGTTCACGGCATGTTTTATCAAAGACTGTAAGCAAATATTCATGTCTGTTTAATGTAACAGCAGAAATGGCTTTCAACAGAAATTCATCAACTCACCCACATTCTTACTATGAATACAGGTGTTAAAACCATTTTGAACATACTTTTTATACTAATATTAATCAGAACCCATATTGCTTTAAAAACTAATAGTATTCGTCGGGCATGCTACTTGAAACAATTTCAACTGCAAGTTTTTCATTAAGCAAGGGGTGAAAAGCATGTCTTTGATGGTTTCCCTCTGGAGACTGGTTTTTAGAAACATACTTTCTTCCACAGCAACCTGCCGCTTTTCCAGCAAGCTCCCATCCTGCAACCGTGAGTTCTGTTTTGAGTTGTTGTTGTTGTTGTTAAGTACCGTCATGTTGTAGGCGACTCATAATGATCCTATGAACGAAAGTACTCAACACTTGTGTGCCTTTCATCCTTTCTCCAGGCTCACAGGTTTTCCAGAGGCAAGTTATTACGGAAGTGGATGCCACTCCTGCTTCCAAGCTTGTATTAACTGGGGAACATCACCAAACACTGCCCACCATGGGTAAACCATTAATGCATTTGACACATCAGTGTCACAGTGTTCAGTTTCACAGCAACCTCTGAGCAGCAAATGGACACACCAGGGCTATACGACCTAGAAGAATGTTTGAACAAAACCAATGAAAAACAGGCTTGAGGGCAGCAGATTAACTTTGAGTACTCCACATTTATGCTTAAATGGCAGTGCCTTGATAAGAGGCGTGTATGTCATTACTCTTACTGTAACCTGGAAACAGAATACGTGTGCAAATACTATGTTTTCTTACAAATGTCCAGGTCACATTTATCAGCTGGAATTCTTTGGTTTAACATGTGGGTATTTTGCATTGTGATACTTAATCAAGACATTATCATGAGTAGAAGGTTGTTAAGTTTGTGGTTCACTAAAAGTAATTTTTGTGAGTCTGTCCTTCTGGTGGTTGTGGAGGCTACATATTTTCTTTGGACATCATTTGACGTCTTAATTCTTGATATACAACTTTATATGAGTGCTGTCATATTACTAAAACTGGTGTTCATGATTCCACTGTTTCACTGGAATTATTTATTCTATTCATATTATTTTTGTTACAAATCTAACTGATGGATGTTTAGGTCCACATTCTACTTTCAGGCTATACATTGTATTTTCATAATTTGTCCTTGGTGGTCCAACAATCATGCCTGACCACCTTGTAAGTGCCTATCTTCACAGTCCCAGCTAACCAACCATACCATTGCCTACTCTTTCAACTTCTTCCAAAAACAAAAATTAAGGTGACCCTTCACTCCTACAGAGACAGTTATCTTCTCCTGCAGCCTGAGGCAACAACCCACTCACCCATCTCTGTAATTTTATCCTTATCTTTTAAATTGATATAATATTTTGTAGTTTATTTTTTCAGTTTTCTGTCCTATTTGAATATTGTTGTTGAAAACTCATTTTTATTCTGAATACAAGAAAACAATCAAGATTGATTAAAAAACTGATTATATCTTAACTAATAGATGTCTGAAATTGTTACAAATTAATCTTGTTTGGACGGTCAGAAGAAGAAAATATGTCCAGGTGTAGCTGATCAAGAATAACCATGAATTGTTAATTGTTAACTTTGTATGACTAGTCACATTAAGCTCCTTATGTTATTGTACCCTTTTTTGCTTGTTTGAAACGTTCTATCACACACACACACACACACACACACACACACACACGCACACACGCACACACACGTGTATTTTTCAAAGAATAATCCAGTTTTAAAGAATTTAGGCCTATAATAAGATTGAAGTGAAGGGAAAAGAAAGTTATATGTAAAGAGATGCTTATAGCAACGTTATTTATAAAAATGAAAAAAATATTAGAAGCAATACAAATTTGTAACAATAGGAAATTGTTATATAACAATTATATGATGTATATAATCTCAGAGGACCATTATAGAGTCATTAAAGTGAAAAAACATGAAGGCTGAAGACAAAGTTTTTTGCAAAATAATATTAGAAAAACCAAAACACCATTTTCCAACTATTAATTAGCCCATTATGGCATTGGAATAATGTGATTTTATAATTCTGTTCAATATTCTTATAATTTCATTTTATTTCAGTTCCCGCAAGAAAAGACTACAGCGATGAGATTCTGTCATTTCTAGACCACAGTGGCAAGTCTGGACAGGAGGTCAGGGAATGGAGTGTGTTTTGCTCCATCACCTCAAGGGAGCTGTGCAATCTTTTCTTAAATACATACTTTTTTAACTGTAGTATTGAGATTATAGTGAAACTTTGCAGAGAAGTTTATAATCAATTCAAACACCCATACATATTTTCTCCACTCTCTTTCTCTGTGGCTCTTGATTTCACTCGTTCTTTTGTTTTTTCCTTTCTACCTTCTGAGCTTTATTTCTGAGCAAATCCAGCCTTTGTGATCTTGTATGGTTGTAAGAATTGAGGACCTTCCTGATATTATTGCTCACCTTGTGTATCTTTCTATTGTTTGGTTGTAGATTGTACCACAAAGATGCGTTCATTGCCAGGCTCCAATGTCAGCTAAAGCCCATACCAATCTCCGTCAATCAGTAAAGCTGATCAAGGACTTTCTATTGTGATCCCTTTGAAAGTAGTTAGCAGTGGTAACCAGGTGCCTGCTACTTTTTCTGGTCTCAAGATTACAAGTACTGAGGTTCTGAAAGGTAATTAGTGCCATAGACTAATTGTTTCCATGTGTCCTTGATTTCCTTTATTCTTTGTTGTTCCAGAAAGAGATAGGCGGACTAATGGCTGTACTTTAAATGGCTATTCGCAGCTTTTAAGCCCCTAGTTGATACTCATAATTTTCTGAGTAGAATAGTTTGTTTGTGAGACATGTTAAACCAATTAACCTTAATGTCCCCACCTTTAAGCAATGTGTTATAATTCCTGGCAGTTACATAACTATTTAGAAAGTTCATTAGAAAGGACTTGAGTATTAAAAAAAAAAGAATGTAAGTACTGAATTAAGGAGAGAAAAAAAATACCAGAGTGGTACAGTTTACTGTACAAAAGAATCACTAGATCATATCTTAAAGATATAAATATAGTTTTGTAAAGAAAATTATGATAGTTTAAATGTGTGTATAAATTCACTTAGTATAATGTTCACTAGTTCCTCCCAAGTTAGGTAGTGATTTAAAAAATTATTACTCCTGGATAGCCATTGCATAATATTCCATTGTGTGAATGTACTATAATTTTTCAATCCATTGGATTGTAGTTGGGCATGTGGGCTGCTTCCAAGTTCTTACTATGATGAATAATGCTACTATCAACCTTGGTAAGTCTCCATTTGTGTCTCAGTTTTTGTTTTCTCTGGGTATATATTTCAAGCAGTGGAATAGCTGGGTCATATGGAATAGCAATGTTCAGCTTTCTGAGGAAACACCAAACTGCCTTCCAGAGTGGTTGTACCATTTTACAATCCCACAACAGCGTATGAGAGTTCCTATCTCAGCACATCCTCTCTAACGTTTATTACTTGCTGTCCTGTTAAACTTTGCTACTGCTCCTGGAGTGAAATGGTATCTCATTGTAGTTTTAATTTGCATCTCAGTGATTTTGAGCATTTCTTCAAGTGTCTGTTGGCCATCTGAATATCTTCCTTTGTGAAAATTCTTTCCATGTCTTTTGCTCACTTTGCAATTGTGTTGTTAGTCTTTTTCTTGTGGAGGCCCTATAGGACTCTGTAGCTTTTTGGTATAAGATCCTCATCTGAAATGGTATTGCCAAATATTTTTTTTTCTCCTTGTCAGTTTCATAAGGACAGAAACTGGATAAGACCATTGTAGAATGTTTATGAGGATCCAAGGGGGAAGAAGGAGGCAACAGAGGGGTGAGGATGGGCAAGGTTAAGGGAGTAATCATAGGTTTGCACAGTTTAGCAGGTTTAGGGAGAGGTGGGTAAAAGAAATGAGAAAGATCCAGCATGAAAAATAATGTACATGAACTTTGTAAGTAAATCAGTATAAAATAAAAATTTCATTTAAAAATAAAACAATAGGCATAGATCAATAGTAATTAATTCTATACAATACAATGTATATGAATGATTATATAAAACACAATGTAAATGGCAAATTGTATAAAATGCAATGACATGAATGAAACACAATGTATATGAATTATTGTATGCAAACCAATAAAGGAAAAATAAAAATTTTGAAAAACTGAAAAAAGTGGATAATACTTTTTCACATTCTTTCCTTTAAAAGGTGAGTAAAATATCCTCACCTTAAGTGTAGATCACACTTAGTTACTGGCTTCTAATGCACAAAAAGTGGTAGAAATGAAGGTTTGTGACTTTCAGGATTAGAACATAAAAGTCATATGGCTTCCTCCTTTCTCATATTAGGCGAACACATCACCATGTTGTGAGTATACTCAAGCTGTCCAATAAAGAAGTTCATTTGAGAAGGAACTGAGACCTCTTGCCAATAGTCTCATGAGTGAACTTGAAAGCAATCAAATCATATAGCCTCAATAAAGCTTTTGAATGGGTGAAGCCCTGTTGACATCTTGGTTTCAACTCCATGAGAAATCCTGAAGTGGAATTATCTCAAATTTAACTGCTCCTGAATTGCTTATCCTTAGAAACTATATGATAATAAATCTTCATAGTGTTAAACACTAACTTTAAAAATAATCTATCATAAATAATAGATAATATATTTTAGAAGCCTGCTAGAAATTTATGTAATGTGCTTTTAAAATATACATGCTTAATGACATTTTACTGATTTCTCCAAACTCTTTGTTGTCTCCTGTGAGCCTATGATTTTGTAGCAGCGGTTTTAATAACTTTAAAAAATATTCAAAAATATAATTTTACAAATTGAAACATATTCCTGTACGTAAAATCACATATTTCATATGATACAGACAAGAAAATTACAATGATATAATGTTAAAATAGGGGAAATTTGTGAATAATTTAACGTTTTAAAAAGTTGATAATTTTAGATAAATTTATGTTAATATGATGAAAATTTTAAAAGTTTTTGCCTATATTTCATTGTCTAAAATCTATCTTGTTGGTAGTTTCAGTGGTTGTACTAAGAGAAAGGAAAGAAGGGAAAATATCAGAGCCAGAGAAGAGAGGTCTCCACTCCTTTGTGAAAATGTCTCTGAAGTGCCAAACACCATATGTTTTTATATCTTTAGGAAAATGTCTTTTTTTTGTATCCTTTTCTTTGAGGTGGGAGTGGAGAGCAGATGAAAGTATTCCTATTTAAAATGCTTGCCAGTATTGAGTTTTTTTGTGCATTGGTTTATTCATTTTTCAGAAAACAACCTTATTTGATATACCCTGGACTTAATTAAGAAGCTATTCAATCCTTTAGTGACTATTGGTTGACTTTAGATTCTCTTCCTTCATCAAAGATTAAACTTAGAGAGGTGCTCTGGGGTCTTAAAAGAAAGATTCTAATCTCTAAATCTTCAATTCTTTCATACTAGAACTAGAAAACTTATTCTGTAATGACCCTGAAAGTGTACCTTAAGAAAGATTCTAAATTACTCTATAGTTCATCTATGAGAGCAATTCAGTAAGCAGCATTTCATCTCTCAAATATTTCTATAGAATTAGCATAATGAAAGTCTCTCCATGATAGTGTGCCAATACGTACATATGGGGGTTGGAGGAGAGCAAGTAGAGCTTGAGAATCATGATTATGCACCCAGAAAGACAGATTTAGCTAACTTATGTTAAACAATCACACTTTCAATCTTGAGTAACCATGAAAATAATAAATTCTAACACTTTCCTGATCTTGATCAACAATCAAAGTAATATATTCCAGTAACAGAACAAAGCCTGATTAATTGGCACCTGGGCTAATGGAACTATGGTGGCATACTATGGGAAAGTTGTTTTTTTTTTAATATACCATCAAGTGGGAAGTGACCCAAAACTGACCCTCCAGTAGGTTTTCAAAAGCAGTAAATCACATGGGAGATTACCCATCCTTCTCCCGAAGACCAACTAGTGGCTTCGAACCAAGTGTCTTTGGGATTGCAGTGCAGTTTCTTACCACTAAGCTATCAGAGCTTTCTGAAAAGAGAATAGCACCAGAAATTATTTATGCAAACTATAATCTCATGTATTTTTCACATGTTGTTAAGAGGGGCCAGGAACATCAGGCTTGGAAGGGTGGAGAATCAGCAAAAGAGAGGAAGAACTTCAACAAGATGGATTGACATAGTAACTGTAACAATGGACTCAAGTATATCAGAGTTGATGAGAATGGCACAGGATAGGGCAAAGTTCAGATCTGTTGTTCATAGGATTATTATGAGTTGGACTTGACTTGATGGCACCTAACAAAAACAACAACATCATTGTGAAGATAGCAAGTAACTTTTGGAAGCAATAACATGCATTTGATTCCTGGCTTTGAAGGCTGCAAAAGTAGGGAAGCCGTGGGTTAATTTTTCAACATGGTGGCAAATCTTCACATAGATTGTCTTTTCATAATGAGTGATTTAGTGATTTAGTGCAGAACTCATGTTTATGCCTACAGATGTTTAAGATATTCATTAGCAGCTTCTAGACCACAGAAAGCATACTTGCTAAACTTACACAGAGGTAGCCAACCTGTCATTTAAACCAGAGGATTGTTAACAGAATGTGGAAGTAATTGGAAACCGTTGTGCAGACTTTCAATAATGTCTGCATCCTTGGGAAAATATAATCAGTCACCGAAATATCACATGTCATATATAATATATCAGCTCAAGGAAAAGATATAGAATTAATAACTGACCAAAAGTTGCCAACAATAAAATGATAGCAAAAATGCAACTTTTAATTACTAAATGTGCTATATAATCTTCCAATTAGATTATGTCTTGGTATAATGCTAGAATAGGCATTCAGTTGCTTAAAGAAAGATTTGCAGTTTGAACCCATCAACTGCTTCATGTGAGATAAGACTTGGAAATCTATTTCTGTACCAACTACAGGCTAGGAAATCTCAAGGGACAGTTGTACTCTGATACTCAGGATTTCTATGAATCATATGAAAATAAACTCAACAGCAAACAACATATATATATAATACTCTTCCGTTAACCATACTTAGTAAGAAATTAAAATATATAGTAAACCTCAAAATTAAGTTTAAAAAAGTAAAATTAAGTTGTGTGCATATTGCAGATTGTAAATGAATCATCCTCCAAGCCTGATGCTACATACTTCTTCAGGTAGTTCAGCTTCTCTGCTTCTTTGCTCAGTATATATTGTTGCTCAAAACTCATACTTACTGCTGTCAAGTCAAAATCAGCTTGTAGCTGACTCTGCAGGATCTTTTTCAGAGGCTGTAAATTGTATGGAAGATGATTTTTCCATCTTTCTCCCACAAAGCAGTATGTGGAGTTAAAACATCAAAGAGAAGCTGTCTTTGGATTAACAGCACAACTCCTTGCAGTGTAAGCCACCAGTTTCCTTGTTATTGTCCCTATGTCAATCCATATACTAGAGAACATTGCTCTTTTTGATGAACATCTATTTTACCAAGTATGATGTCACAGACCTCCTGATAAGGCCACCAAAGAATACGAGATGAAATCTTGGCCTTCTTACTTCTAAAAAGCACAGTATTTTAACATTCTCCAAGACTTATTGTTTGTTCTTCTCCCAATCTGTGGTATATTCAACATCCTTCAGTACCATGGTTTTATTCTCCTTTAGTCTTCCTTACCCAGTCTTAAGATTCGCAAGTATTTGATGTGATTGAAAATAATATGCCTTGATTCAAGGTTTCTTTAGTGTTCAAAGTACCTATGCTTTAGAGCACTTTAAAGGATTTTTGTTTGTTTATTTTTATTTTGTGGAGTTTTATTTGCAGCATATTTGCCCAGCATGATACATCATTTGATTTCTTTTTTTTACATTTTTAAATTTCATATTGGTTTGCATATGAAATTCATATACATTATGTTTCACTCATATTGTGTTTCACATATTCCTTCATTCACATTGTGTTTCATGTGATCATTCTCATGTATTGCATTTTATAAAACCAATCACTATTGATATATGCCTACTATTACCCTGTGATTTCAGGTACCAACTGGATTTTTTCTAATTCCTTCACCACTTCCCTGCACTCATAAAACTTAGCAACCTTTTAATATTCACCTTTACCCTCATTTCTCCCTCCCCTTCCCCATTTAGGCTTTGTACACATCTTACTAGTAATCCTTCTATTTTTTTACAATAATGGTCTTATGCAGTATTTGTCCTTATGAGTCTGAGATATTTCATTAAACATAATGGTCTCCAGCCTCTCCCATGTTATATAGTCTTTTTTTAAATCGTTGTGTTCCTGAGTGCTGCATAGCATGTCATCATATGAATGCACCGCAATTCTTAATTCATTCATTTGTTGATGGATGTTTACTAAGAATTTAGAAGGCCTAGTATGCAGTATAAAAATGTTGGCAAACACAGCCAGAAATGCAAACATCAGGAGAGGATAGCATTGATGAGTGTGACCTTGTAAAGATTAAGTCCCTATGTGCATCAAAAACTTTTTCCAATATGGTGAAAAGAAAACCTGATGACCTAATGGGAGAAAAAACAAAACAAAACAAGCTTTTGAAAATTCCATTTCAGACAAGGGCCTTATAACCAAAGTTTACAGAGTACTATCAGGCCTCCAGGGAGCTCCGGTGGCCCAGGGGCAAGAAGATGTGCTGTAATTCCAAAGACACACGAATTGGGGCCACAAGCTGCTCTATGCAAGAAGAACGGGTAATTTCTTTTGTGGGATTAACTGCCTCTGAAAATCCTCAGGATGGTCAGTGATGATTCAGTTCTGGCTGGATGGTAAATAACAACTCAACACAAGACCTCCACAAGGAAAAGACTGATAACTCCATTACAAAATGGACAAAAGACATGGAAAGTCTTTTCACAAAGGAAGATATTCAGATGGACAACAGACACACAAAGAAATGGTCAAGATGACTGCAAATAAGAGAGATGCAAATCAAAACCACAATGAGATACCATTTTACCCCTGTAGCAGTGGCAAAGTTTAATAGGACAAAAAGTAGTAAATGTTGGAGAGGATATAAAGAGATTGGAACTCTGACGTACTACTGTTGGTGGTATCGTAAAATGCTCCAACCACTCTGGAAGGCAGTTTGACGTTTTCTCAAAAGGCGAAACATAGCAATTCCACATGACCCAGCTATTCCACTGCTAGGAATACACCCCCAAGGAAAACAGAACTCACACAAAAATAAATATTTGTTCACTGACGTTTATTTCAGTTCTTTATTGCTGCTTCCATAATCCTTTCTTCCTTCATTACTACAGGCTCTATTTTTCTGATGTTCTTTCCTTTCAGTCAAAAGCCATTTGATATCAGCTATTATTTCCATTGCATATGCTTGTCTTATTCCAGCTTGGATTTATGCCACTCAAAGTAATGTTATAACTTTAAAAATATATATATTTAATATGATTTTACTTAAATGTAGTATTATCTTATAATTTCCTCTTTCCATAATCTCTTTCTACACATATAGTTGAATTTATTCCAGTATATTCCAGAAGATGAGATTCATGCCATTCATAGTGCTGAAAAAAGGTATTTTAGAGACGTAAGAGGCCTTGCAGAATTCCGTTATGACTTCTGGTTGTCACTTAACCACTCACTGCCTATTTGTGTGACCTTGTAAAGTTGTTCAGCCTCTCTAAGCATAGTTTTTGTTATTGGTAAAATGGGGGTCAGAAGAATATTCTTACAAAGATACCAGGAGAGAAGCAAGACCAGGAGAGACGCCAGGAAAGGGCCACCAGGAGTGGTCAACCAGAGCGGGCTGCAAGGTAGACAGGACAGCAGGAATTTGAGTAAAGTCCCCACAGATGACCACCCAGTGAGCATTTGAGGGTGCGCCTGACCACTCGATGTGCATCTGCACACATGCCCCACACTCATGCTGGCCCCATGCCCATGCCTGCCTTGTGCCTGTACCAGCACTGCTCCCATGCCCACCTCATGCACATGACCTCCATACTCTGCCTTGCGAATCCTATCTCCAGTCAATTAACTTTTAGTTTGGAATGCCTTGAAAAATGGCTGTTTTCACAGGCCCTGAACTGAAACTTTCCTTGGGACAGAAGTTCAGAGAGAAACACAGGCAGGAAAGCTGCCCCATAGTCTTCTGGAGCAGTGACTTCAGATCAAGAACCTATTATTGCCTCAGTCAAGAAAAATTCTACCACAGCAATGTCCTGTAAGAAGCAGGCTACCTCATACCTTACACAAGCCCAAAGCAAGATGTCACCCTCCAAAAATGACACACTATCAATGGATTTTCTGAAGTCAGGAGGTCTGATGGAACTTTCTGACACAGAATTTAAAAGAAAAATGATTGAATATTTTCAATGGGTGAAGACAAACTTGAAGAATTACAGGATACTGAAAAAAAAAAAACAACCCAAAAAACCCAAAACCCAGGAGGAGCTTAAAAAAATACAAAACAATACAGATAAAACAAATGAGGCATTAGAGGCTCTGGAAAAACAAGAAACTACAATCCAAAATATGAGGTCCATGATTTCAGATGTTGTTAACATGATGTGGGACACAAAAACAGAGTTGAAGAGATGGAACACAGAACCAGTGAAATAGGAGATAAAATAGTCACCACTGATCTGCAAGAGCAAAAAAACAGAATCAAAAAGGAAGGAAAAAGAAGAAAACCCAAGAATAATGTGGGACACCATCAAGAGAAATAGCATGCACATCACTGGAATTCCAGAAGAGGAAAAAGAAAGTAAAGGCACTAAAAAAGTTGTGGAAGAATTAGTAGAAGAAAACTTCCTAGTTATAATGAAGAATGTTGTTGTTGTTGTTAAGTGTCATCGAGTTTTAGGCGACTTGTAGCAACCCTATGAACAAAAACCTGAACACTTGTATAAATTTCATCCTTTCTCCAGGTTCATAGGGTTCTGGAGGCAAGCTATTTCAGAAATGGATACCACTCCTGCTTCCAATTTTGTTTTAAACAGGAAGCTCCACCTAACATTGTCCACCATGGGTAACCATTATTGCTTTTGACACATCAGTGTCACAGTGTTCATCTTCACAGCAAACACAAGTTACCTCTGTACAGCAAGTGGACAGACCAGGGCTATATGACCTAGAAGAATGTTTGACCAAAAACAATTAAAAGCAACCTGAGAGCCACAGATTAAAGTCACCCACCTTTGGCTTAATAGCATCGCTTTCTGTACACGAGGCCAACTGATCTCTCTTTATACTGTTTTGTTGTTATTGCGTGCCATCAAGACAAAGATGATCATAGAGACTCTATGAATGAAAGACCTGAACACTTGTATAACTTTCATCCTTTCTCCAGGTTCATAGGGTTCCAGAGGCAAGCTATTTTGGAAGTGGATCCCACTTCTGCTTCCAACCTTATTTTAATCAGGGAGCTCCACCTAACATTGTCCGCAATGGGTAACTATTACCACGTTTGACACATCACTGTCACAGTGCCCAGCTTCACAGCAACCACAAGTTACCACTGTACAGCAAGGGGACAGACCAGAGCTATATGACCTAGAAGAATGAGAGAATATGTATTTAAGCGGCTAAGTGAACACCATATAGAATAGACCCCAAAAGAAAAACACTAATGCATACCATAGTCAAATTTGCCAGAAACAAAGATAAGGAGATAATTCTGAAAGAAACGAGGGAGAAACAAAGAGTAACATATAAGGGTGAGCAAAAAAGATTAAGTGCCTATTTGTTAGCAGAAACCATGCAAGCAAGAAGACCGTGAAATGGCATATATCGAACACTCAAAGAACACAACTGTCAACCAAGAATACTGTATCCAGAAAAATTGTCCATCAAATATGAGGGAGAGATAAAAAAATATAATCAAAAAACAGAACCTAAGAAAGTTTATAAAAACAAGACCAGCAATACAGGAAACACTGAGAGACGTCCTTCTTACAGAGGTGCCACAGAAAGCAGGATGGACCAAAGTAACGAGCATCAACATAAAAAAGAACTCAACAAAATGATAGCAATAAAACCTTGCCTCTCAATAATCACACTGAATGTTAATGGTTTGAAGGTACCACTGAAGAGAAAAAGAATAGCAGTTTGATTAAAAAAAAAACCCAACATCCGTCAATATGCTGTCTATAAGAGACACACCTGAAAAGTTAAGATAAAGACTAAAATGAAAAGGGTGGGGGGAAAAATACACCAGGGTAATGGCAACCAGGAAAAAGCAGGAGTAGTGATATTAATCTCTGTTATATTTCAGTGCAAAACCATCACAAAGAAAAAGGTCACTATATAATGCTTAAAGGGTCAATAGAACAGGAGGACATAACAATTAAAAATATCTATATACCAAATGAAAGACCTGCAAAATACATGAAATAAACATTAACAAAACGGAAAAATTAAATAGACAACACTGCTACAGTACTTGAAGACTTCAATACAACATACCACTCTCAAGAAAAGCCAGAACTTCCAGAAAGAAACTCAACAAAGATACTAAAAAATTAAACCACACAATAAAACAACTAGGTTTCATAGATATTTATAGGCTAACGCACCCCCAAAAAAAGGAACAATATACCTTCTTTTCCAATGTGCATGGAATGTTCTGGAGAATAGATCACATATTAGGCCACAAGGAAATCATCAATAAATTTAAAAAACCCACATAGAAGTAATACAAAGCATCTTCTCAGACCACAATGCTACAAAATTAGAAGTGAATAATAGGAGGAGAAAAGAGGAAAAAAAGCCATATATTTGGAAGCTGAACAACACCTTGCTTGAACATGAATGGGTTCAAAATGAAATTAAAGAGTTTCTTGAAGCAGATGACAATGAAAACACCACTTAACAAAAGCTCTGGGGAAACAGTCAAAGCAGTAATCAGAAGTAAATTTATAGCAATAAGCAAACACATCAAAAGGCAGGGAAAAATAATCATTGACTCTCTAACTCAACATCTCAAAAAAATTAAAAAAAAACAAACACAAGAAACCCCAACACTCTCTAAAAAACCTGAAATTGTAAAAATGTGGACAGAAACAAATGAAATAGAAACCAGCAAAACAATTGAAACCATCAACAAAACTAGAACAAACCACTAACAAAACTAAGAAAGGAAATCAAACAAATAATCTGAATAAAAGATGAAATGGGAAATGTCACAACAGAGACAAAGAAAATGAAAAGGCTAACAATGGAATATTATGAAAAATTATACTCTAACATATCAGCTGTGAAAACTAGGCCAGGACCTGATTGTGAAACAGACTACCACCTACTCATATGAAAGTTCAAGCTGAAGCTGAGGGAAATTAAACCAAGTCCACAGGAACCAAAATATGACTATGAGTGTATCCCATCTGAATTGCAGAACTATCTCAGGAACAGGTTTGAGGCCTTGAACACTAATGAGTGAAGACTAGATAAGTTGTTGGAGGATATCAAGGGTATCATCCAGCAAGAGTACAAACAGTCATTGCAAAGACGGAAGAGGAAGAGAAGACCACAACGGATGTCAGAAAAGACTGAAAATTGCCCTGGAGAACAGAGAAGCCAAACCACAAGGAAGACTTCAAGATACAAAAGAATTGAATAGAAGACTTCAAAAGGCAGCACAGGATGACAAAGTAAAATATTACAATGAAATGTGCAAGGAGTTGGAGTCAGAAAATCAAAAGGGCTGAACTCGGTCAGCATTTCTTAAGTTCAAGGAAATGAAGAACAAATTCAAACCTCTAGTTGCTATAATCAAGGATGCTTTATGTAGAATATTAAATGATCCAGGAAGTATTGAAAGAAGATGAAAAGAATGTACTGAGTCACTGTATCGAAAGAAATTGGCAGACACAGAAGAATTTCATGAAACAACATACGAGCAAGAGCCTATGGTGATGAAGGAAGAAGTTCAAGCTGCTTTGAAGGAAATAGCAAAAAAATAAGGCCCCAGGAAAAGATGGCACCCCAATTGAGATATTTCAGCTAACAGATGCTGCCCTAGATGTGCTTACCAAGTTGTGCCAAGAAATCTGGAGAACAACCACGTGACCAACTGACTGGAAAAGATCTATATTTGTTCCCATCCCAAAGAAGGGTGACCCAACAGAGTGTGGAAACTATAGAACAATACCATTAATTTCACATGCAGCCAAGATTCTACTGAAGATTATAAAAAAACGACTGGAACAACACATCAGCAAAGAACTGCCTGAAGTTCAGGCTGGGTTTAGAAGGGGTCGTGGTACTAGGGATAGTGTAGCTAATGTTAGGTGGATCTTGGCTGAAATGAGGCAATACCAGAAGAATGTTTATCTGTGTTTCACTGACTATGCAAAGGTGTTTGACTGTGAATCATAACAAACTGTGGCTGACTCTGAGAAGAATGGGAATCCCAGAACACTTGATCGTGCTAATGAGAAACCTACACTTGGACCAAGAGGCAGTGGTCAGAACAGAGCAAGGAAACACTGCCTCGTTCAAAATTGGGAAGGGCGTATGCCAGGGATGTGTCCTGTCTCCATACCTTTTCAACTTCTGTATGCAGAACAGATTATCCGGGAGGCTGGCCTCTATGAGGAGAAATGTGGGGTCAGGATTGGTGGAAGATATATATCAACAATCCGCCTTATGCAGATGACACAACCCTGCTTGCTGAAACTGAGAAGGACCTGAAGCGCTTGCTGCAGAGGGTCAAGGACTGCAGCCTCCAATATGGATTGAGGCTCAATGTCAAGAAGACAAAGATTCTCACTATTGGACCAATTGGCAGCATCAGAATAGATGGTGAAGAGACTGAGATTGCTAACAGCCTTAGTTTGCTTGGCTCCACAGTCAACACTCTCAGCACCAGTAGCCAGAAAATTAAAAGGTGAATTTCCATGGGAAAGTCTGCTGTTAGGGACCTCTCCAAAGTACTGAAGAGCAATGGTGTCTCTCTGGAGACTAAGGTGAGTCTGACATAGGCCATGGTCTTCACAATCACTTGTTATGCATCAGAGAGTTGGGCAATGACCAAAGAGGATAGAAGGAGAATTGATGCCTTTGAGCTGTGGTGCTGGAGAAGAGTATTGAGGGTACCATTGACTGCTAGGAAAACAAAGAGATTCATCCTGGAAAGGGTCAAACTGGGCAGCTCCTTGGAGGCAAGGATTCTGAGGCTCCATCTAACATATTTTGGACAAGTTGTAAGGAAGGACAGGTCCTTGGAGAGGGACATCATGCTTGGTAGGCTGGAGAGACAGTGCAGTAGGGAAAGGCCCTCTATAAGGTGGATTGATTCAGTGACTGAGGTAATCGGGATGAGTGTATCATAGACAGTGCGATTGGCACAGGACAGAGCAGAGTTTAGGGCTGTTTTATCTAGGGTTGCTATGAGTCGCAAGCGACTCGATGGCACATAACAACAACAGCAACAACAAACATACTCTAACAAATATGAAAATCCAGAGGAAATGGAAAAATACTTAGAAATGCACAACCTACTTAAACTGACACAATTCAAAATTGAACACCTAGACCACTCATTACAAAAGAAGACACTGAAAAAGTAATAAAATAACTTACAGCCAAAAAAAAGTACTGGATCGGTACAAGTGAATTTTATCAATCATTCAGAGAAGAACTGTCACCAACTCCATGTCAACTATTTCAGAAGGTAGAAAAAGATGGAATTCTCCCAGACTCATTCTATGAAGTAAACATATCCTTAATACCAATGCAAAGTAAAGACAGCACCAAAATATAAAACTATAGGCCAATATCTCTCGTGATGATAGATGCAAAAATACGGAATAAAATCCTGGCCAATAGAATCCAATAATGCATTAAAAAATAATAATTCAAAATGTCGAAGTGGGATTTATAACAGGTATGCAAGGATGGTTCAACATAAGAAAAATAATCAGTGTAATTTATCGTACTAACAAAGCAACGAACAAGAATCATATGATCCTATCAATTGATGCAGAAAAAAACCTTTGATAAATCCAACACACTTTCTTGATTAACAAAATAGGATTAGAGGGAATTTCTTCAACATAGTAAAAAGTATATATGCAAACCAGAGAGCCAATATTGTTCTCAATGCAGAGAGATTAAAGACATCCCCTTTGAGAACAGGAACTAAGCAAGGATGCCAACTATAACCTCTCCTATTCAATATTTTATTGGAAGTCTTAGCATAGCAATGAGACAAGAGAAGGAAATAATAGGTATCCAAACTGGCAAAGAGGAGGTAAAATTATCTCTCTATGCAGATAATATGATAGTATACTTAGAAAACCCTAAAAACTCAGCAAGAAAACTACTGGTCATAGATGACCAATTCAGCAAAGTGGCAGGATACAAGATCAACATAGAAATATAAATTGGATTTCCCTACAGTAACAAAGAAAATACAGAACTAGATCTAGGAAACACAATATCCGTCACAATAGCTAATCACAAGATTAAATCCTTGGGAGTAAACCTAACCAAAACCACAAAGGATCTACTCGAAAAAATTACAAAACATTATTACAAGAAACAAAAACGGACCTAGAGATATGCAAGAGACTTTATCCTTGTTTTTGGATAGGAAGAGACTCAATAGTGTGAAAATGGCAATACTACCAAAGGCATTCTACACGGTCAATGCAATCTCAATGCAGATACCAATTCCATTCTTCAATGAAATGGAAAAGGCAATCTCTAATTTCACTTGGAATAGAAAGAGGCCCTGAATAAGCAAAGCACTCCTTTAAAGGCAAAACAAGGTTGGAGACATCTCACTACCTGATTTCAAATCCTACTACACTGCCAAGATGGTCAAGACAGCGTGGTACTGGTATAATGACAGACACATAGATCAATGGAATAGAATTGAGAACCCAGAAATCAGCCCATCTTCCTATGGTCAACTGATTTTTGACAAGGAGATGAAATCAGTTAAGGGGGAAATTATAGTCTTTTTAACAATATTGGGAAAATTTAAAAATTATCTGAAGAAAACTTAAGCAAGATCCATACATCACTCCATACACAAAAACCAACTCAAAGTAGATCAAGAACCTACGAGTAAAACCAAGGACCATAAACTTCATTAGAGAAAAGCTTGGAAGAACTCTAGAAGCCCTTGTCTACAACATGAACAGTCTTCCAAGCATCAAGGAAAACCTACAACCAGGAGAAGAAAGAATTAATGAATAAGATCTTCTAAGAATCAAAACCCTATGCACATTCAAAAACTTCTCCAACAGGGCAAAAAGGGAAGCCAGAGATTGGGAAATAATATTTGGTAATGGCATGTCTGGTAAGAGACTTATATCTAGAATTTTATGTTATACTTGAGCACCACGACAAGATAAAGGTAAACAACCCAATTGAAAAATGGGCACAGGATATGAACAGACATTTCACCAAAGAAGATATTCAGGTGGTAAAAAAACACATGAAGAAATGTCCAAAATCCCTAGCTCTAAGAGAGATGCAAATCAAAACAAACTAGGAGATATAATCTCACCCCAGTAAGAATAGCAAAATTCAACAGAGCAGCAAGCAACAAATGCTGGAGAGGTTGTGGAGAAACTGGAACCCTTATTCACTCTTGGTGGGAGTGTAAAATGGTGCAACCACTCTGGAAGGCAAAATGGCTTTTTCTCAAAAAGTTGGAAATAGAAATACCATTTGATCCAGCATTTCCATTACTGGCAATATACCCTAAAGAAATCAGAACTGCCACCCAAACAGATATATGCACACTCATTTTTAGTGCTGTGTTGTTCACAATAGAAAAGAGATAGAATCAACCCAAGGGCCTTTAAGCAATTGAATGGATAGAGAAGCTGTTGTACATTCACACAATGGAATACTATGCAGCACTTAAAAACAAGGAACCCATGAAGGAGTATACAAAATGGGTAACACAAGAGGACAATACGTTGAGTGAAATATCTCAGTCACAAAAGGACAAATACTGCATAGTGTCACTGTTGTAAAATGGGACTGGCATCAGGGTTGAAGTGAAACTAAGAAAAGAAGGGATAAATAATGTATACTGCATTGAAACAGATAAGAAAGAGAACTGTTTAAAAGGAATATATGATTAGGTATTATTTTATGAGAGCAGTTCAGAATAAGAGTTGCATAGTAAAGTGGACTGGTGAGGATGTGGGAGGAGGGATTGTGTGACAATGAAAAATTTTTTTTTCTTTTCCAAGAGAAAAGTACACTGGGCTGGAAGACATGTAACAATGAATGAATGGAAATCCAAATTCTCTATAAACTTTCATTCAAATTGGAATTAAAAAAAAAAAGAAAATTCTTGCAAGTGAAGATTGGGGCTTTTTAATGAATAAAGCAAGCAAAGCACTCTGTAAACATCAAATAAATGTTAATATAATTATTGGCTCCCAAAGAACTAAAAAAAAAACAACCCTCGAAATTATTTGAGAAGAAAGAATGGTCTCCAAAAACTTCCTCCCCGGAAATGGTCTAAGTAGAGACTTAATGCAACAGTACTTTCTCTCAGGCATTGTAAAGGAAAATCTTCTTCTGTATGGATCTGACTAAATTGTCTCTAAGTTATTTTGGTACATTTTAAGATTCTTTGAAAAGCAGTTGGATGTAGGAAATATTGGCCTTTTGGCAGTCAATGAAGAGCAAGAACTCTGTGTGTGAATGATGTTTATGTATTTACTTAGTATTTTCACTGTAATTCAAGATCCAGTGGTGAAAGTTGGGCCTATAATTCCTTATCACATTTGTCCTTGGCTACCTTGATTCTCCGTAACTGTGAAGACTCATGATATACATGGAATGCTTTAGTAATCTTCTCAACAAAACTCTTAAAGGACGGACAACAGGTCAAAGAGAAATATGCTGCATTTTATTTTGTCTGAAATGTTGACACCCTTGAAAACTTCTTGCTATTAACAGGGCTCCCCCAAATAGTTCTGAATTACATAGCCATATTTATTTCTGAAGTATCCACTAAAGGTTATAAGACATGTCTTTCACTAATTTTTCCATGGGGACTAGAACCATCTTTTCCATCTCTCTACCCTACTCTAATGGCAGCATAATGACCTTACAGAAAGAAGTGAAAGTTTCTCTCTCTCCTGTGCTCCCATCACCTCTCCTTCCTTTTTTTCCTCATTTCTTTTCAACTACATTCTATCCTAGTTCTTTCTTTCCCTCTTTTCTTTCTGTCTTACCAACATTGAGTATTTATTATTATGTTGTTATTATTGTTGTTGTTATGTGCCATCAAGTCACTTGTAACTCACAGTGACCCTATGTACAACACACTCTGAACACTGCTCTATCTTTAACCAATTTTATTGTCTCTGACACACCTACTCCCATTACCCCAGTCACTGAGTCAATCCATTTTATCCAGAGTCTTCTTCTCTTGTGTTCTCTTTCCACCCTTCCAAGCATGAGGTTCTTCTCCAAGAACTGGTTCCTCCTGGCAACATGCTCAAAGCATATGAGATGGACCTTCAAAATCCTTGCCTCCAATGAACAGCCTGATTTCACCCTTTGTAGGACAGACCTGCTTTTCTCTTAGCAGTCAATGTTCTTCTCCCGCACCACAACTCAAAGACATCGATTCTTCTTCTATCATTCTTAGTCCTTGTCCAGCCAGCTTTCTGACTGCATAGCAAGTAATTGCAAAGACCATGTCCTGGATCAGACCTTAGTCTCTAGACTGACTTTAGTACTCTGGAGAAGTTCCTGGCTGCATATTTTCCTATGGCAATTAATCTTTTGATTTCCTGGATGCTAGTACCAAGCTGGCAAACTGAATCTCAATCTCTTCTCCATCTAACATGATGATATCATATGGCCCAGTGGCGGGAATCTTTATTTTCTTGATGCTAAACTTTAATCCATATTGAAAGCTGTTGTCCTTGACCTTCTGCAGCAAATACCTCAGGTCCTCCTCCGTGTCAGCGAACAAAGTTGTGTCATCTGCATAACACAGGTTTTTGATGAGTTTTCTTCTGATCCTGATGTCACATTCCTCCTCATTCAGCCCAGTATCCAAGATGATCCATTCTTCTTCCAATTCTGATGCCACATTTCTCTCATCAAGCTCAGCATCCTTGATGATCTGTTCTATATAAAAATTGAAAAGGTATGGTGAACACCTTTTCTGATTTTGAACCATGCAGTGTTTCCTTGTTCTGCTCCGATGACTGCCTCTTGGTCCGCGTACAGGTTTTGCGTAAGAACAATCAAGTGTTCTGGGATTCTCATTCTTCTCAAAGTTAGCCACAGTTTATAATCGGAAGATGAAATGTGAGTAGTATGAACAAAGTACTAATAAAGGAAATTTGTGGATTGTTAAGAAAAAAATGCAATGCATAAATATTGATATACTGTTGTTGTGTATTGTGGAGTCAGAACTAACCCATAGCTGACTTTCTGGTGTGTTTTCAGAGGCAGTTAAATAGCATGAGATGAGATAGCTCAAGCTTCTCCAGCAAAGCAACTAGTGGCCTCGAACCACAAGCCTTAGAGATTGCAGAGCAACTTCTTGCCACAAGGCCTCCAAAGCTCCCCATTGACATATTGGCAAAATAAAATGGATTGACATGGGACATTTTGAATCAGACAATCATATGATCTACCATACTGGAAAGGAAAAGGTGAGAAAAAAAATGAGATTGTTTTCATAGTTAAAAAGACTATTTCTAGATCCATCTTGAAATACAATGTTGTGAGTGACAGGATACTAAACATTCACATTCGAGGAAAATCTGTTAATGTCACTGTCATTCAAATACATGTACAAACAACCAGAGCCAAAGAGGAGGAAATAGATGACTTCTACAACTGTTGCAGTCAGAAATCAATCAAACACACAACCAAGATGCATTCATAATAATGGATGACTGTAGTGCAAAAGTTGGAAACAAGGAAGAAGGATCACTAGTCAGAAAACATGAACTTGGTGACAGAAATTATGCTGGAAACAGAATGATAGAGTTCTGTGCAATTATTAATTATTTATCCTTGCAAATGTCTTTTTTTTTAAATGCCTTTTATAAGAAACACAAATGGCAACTATACTCATAGACTTCACCTGATATCAGAATGATTATATCTGTGGGGGGAAAAATCACTGGAGAAGCTCAATATCAGCTGTGAAAACTAAGTCAAGTGCTAATTATGGATCATCAACCACTTGTATGCAAGTTCAAACTGAAGCTAAGGAAAATCAAATCAAATCCAGAAGAACCAATGTCTGACCTTGAGTTTATCTATCCCTCCTGAATTTAAAGACCATCTCAGGAAAAGGTTTGAGGCCTTGAAGAGGTAAGAAAATGCGAAGGATCAGGGTGAAAAGGCAGAGTAATGATGGGCAAGGTCCGATGGTGATTAATTTTATAAAATACAATTCATGAGAATGAAATATGAAACATAATGTGAATGAACAATAGTGTGAAACACAATATATATGAACTCTGTAAGCAAACCAGTAAAAAGCCAAAACTAGCAACAGAAAAAAATACCACCCATGAAATGCAAAAAATTATTACAAAGATGGAGGAAGAAAAAAAGACCAATATGAGTATCAAAAGAGACTTTGAATATTGCAATATTTAATTGAGTACCTATTGGCCTCTATGAACGATCCCATTTTCTTGCTTCTTCAGTTAATCCTCTTTGAACATTAGATAACTCTTTTAGTCTCTATGACTCGACTGTAAGTGGGCTGGAAAAAAAAGCTTTGAAATTATGGTTTTCTTCACAGTGTGGGCACAAAGAGCTTTAGTATGAATGCTATTTGATATACTCCTTAAAAATTACCTCAAATTTGGTGAAACTAACCACTGTGATCTACCACTCATTTGTCAGTTTGGTGAACTTTGGTCGCTCAAGTGTGCCTTGATGCTTGAAGCTATGCCAAGCATATGTCAAATAGCAGCAGGGACATGCAGGATGGACAGGTTTCAGTGCAAATTCCAGACTAAGACTGGCCATCTACTTTTGATAATGGATCTTCAAAACCCTATGAATAGCAGCGTAACAAGTCCCTAAAGTTGAACTAAAAAAACTTATTGCCGGGTGCATAGCAGAGTGAACTTGGGGGAAGGGATTGTATAACAATGAAAGAATTTTTCTTTTACTTTTCAAAGAGAAGAGCGAACTGGGGTGGGGCAAGGTAGGGGTGGGCAGGGAGAAAAGTGCAAAAATGAATGAATGGAAATCCAAAGTCTGTACATTTTCTTTAAAATAAATAGTAATAATAATAAACCAACAACTTATTGCCATGATGTCCCAACCAATCCATAGCTGACCCTCCAGTGGATTTTTTTGAGACTTTAAATTGCATGGAAAAGGGAGCTCTGGAGGCCTAGTGGCAAGGAGCTGCACTTCAATCCTGAAGGTACATGGTTCAAATCCACCAGCTTTCCCTTGAAGAAGGAGAGACAATCTCCTCCTGTGCCATCAGAATCTGATTCAATGGTACACAACAAAAAAAAATATTTTTTAAAAAAGATTACTCATCTTTTCCCCATGGAACCACTCACTGCTGGGTTTGAAATACCAGAGAGAGATGCCACTACAAGTTAGCAGTGTAACTTGCTGCTGACTATGCCACTGGAGAGAGAGATATGATAGCAGATTTTCCCAATACAACACATCTTTTGATTGCTTGATAGCTCTTACCATCAACACTGATTGTGGGTCCAAGTTATATGAAATTATTGACAACTTCAATCTTTCTTCATCTATCATAATGCTGCCTTTTGATCTAGTGACAAGGATTCCTGCTTTCTTGATGATGAAATATAATCCACATTGAAGGTTGTAGTCTCTGTTTTTAATGCTTTTATGGTATTTCAAGTCCTCTTCATTTTATGCAAGCATGATTATTTCTTCTGTATAATAGGTTGTCAATGAGTTTTCCTCCAAACTTAATGAAAGAAGATATTCTTCTTCATATAATCCAGTTTCTTAAATTAATTGGATATGTCAGATCAGCAGTGATAGTCTCTTTTTGTTAGCCATCTCTGACTGAGTACCCTGCCTGCACACATCCCTTAAAATGGTAAAGATATTATCTCTAGCCAGACAGGCAGATTTACCTTGGCCCCTCTGCCTTAGTCTGGAGGCCCTAGCCCTTGACAAATCTTGGCAACTCTGTAGACAAGAAGTACTAACAATGATCTAGCTAACACCTTGGGGCCTCAAATATTTCCTTATATGTTTCTCACTGTAATCCTATTATAAAATAGCTATTACTGAGGTTCAGAAAAGACAAACTTCCAAGATTGTATGGCTAGTGGAAAAACAAAGCTACATAAGCTTAAATCAAAAATCCTAGCTGTGTCCACTACCCTGCATTGCAGTAGAGTCCACACTGACTCATATTTTGAGCCAGGGAAGAAATTACTTCCTGTGAGATTTGATAATGCTTTGGGGCCTGAACCATTATTCCGACGCTGCTGAACTGTTGCTTCTGGCAAAGATACAAGAAGAAATTTTCCAGTGGTGTTAGAATATTCAAAGCAATCCAGGAGTGGATGAGAAATTCATGCTATGCTTATGAGGCTGCCTTTAGTGGCCAAGTTTATTTTGTCTATTATTCAAAGTAATTCAGCTCTTCATTATGAATACTGAATACTGTGTGGGGGAAACTAGTACCTGCTAGCCCTGGAATAACACAGTTAGAAGTTTGTAGAGAGAATATGTGGAGCATAGTCATGAGCAGAGGAGCCAATAGGCCAAAGTTATGAAAACCCTCAATTGTGTCCAGATATATCAACACAAAATCCCAACTGAAGCAATGCATTTCTAAGAGTTGCTCAGTAATTTCATCTCTATGCAATGTGATAATATCAGAGAAACAATAAAAGTCTAGAAGGTACAGGGGAACAGATTCACCCAAATCCTTTGTTGGTGATAGGGTAAATTGGAACCACTGTGAGTCATGGCAATTGGAAGCAGTTTGGAAATACATGTTGAAACCATACCTTTAAGCCAGCATACTATATAGCCTCTGAGCTCCAAGGGTGGGGTGGGTGGGAGAACAACAGGGTAGTGAGAATCATCTCCTCAAGGATCTCTTATCTGGCCAGGATCGAGCAATCAATGATTGATTCAGCACCATAACTGAGCACTCATCCTTATGTGAACTGGGACATTTGGGGGAGGAAATGTATCTTACTATGTTATTTTCGTTAATATTAAACAAGACAAAAATATCAAAAGACTATATGGTGCAAAGTGAAAAAATACCCCTGCTACATCCTATAGTCACCAAATGCTCTCACCAGAAGAAAACAGCTATTGTGTTCTTGTAAATTCTTACAGAAATATTTTCTGCACATACATGTGAATCTGATCATCTATGTGCATTCACATGGAACTCTTGTAGCATTGTACATAATGTGTCAGGCTGCTAGCTGAAAGGTCAACCATTTGAATTCTCTAGCTTCTCCAAGGAAGAGAGATAGTCTCTTCTGTCCTAACAACTTACAGGCTCAAAAGCTTGAAGGAGGGTCAGCATGATAACAGGGATTTTCTTGGTTTTTATACACACTCCAAACCCATTACTATGGAGTCTATTCCAATTCATGGCAACATCTTTCCTGTTTTCTGAGGCTATGCATCTTAACAGGAGCAGATGGCTTTATTCCCACCCTCAACCCCATGAAGCAGCTGGTAGATTCAAATTGATAATTTTACAATAGTAGTCCAATACAAATTTACTATGCCACCAGTACTCATCAGAATATATACTACACTTCTATCAATTACCCACTGCCATCAAGTAAATCACAGCTGACAGCAACCTCCTACAAAGTATCTAAGACTAAATCTTTATAGAAGGTCACTCATCTTTCTCTTGTGGAACACCTAGTGGATTCCAAATATTGACCTGTAAATAGCATTAAAATATACATCACAAGTCCCAATACTATAGGCACACATGTACATTTTCTGTTATTCAAGTAATTTCTCTTTTCTCCTACATTATAGTAAACAGGGATTAAGGTTTTTGTCAAGATATTACTTATAATAGAGTTCCCAAGATTCAATATGGACTTCTACATTACATCATTAAACATATTTATTATCTTATCTTCATAAATGTCACTAATAAAACTATGGGCTCTACTAAGTTTATTTGGCCTAGAGGCCACAGAGCACTGTGCTATCATGGACAAAAATGTTTAAACTTCTCCACTCTAGACCAATTACCCTCTCTTCTAAATGCATCGAAGACTCCCTGGAATTCCTCTTTGTCAATAGGCTGGCTATTCACTTTTTGCCTCTTTGTACTTGTGTATCTGGTCCATTATACATCCATTACTCACTTATCAACATGGTTAGGTCCCAAATAACAACTTTTTATGCAAAAATAGCAATACAAGTTGGAGAGGGTGTGAAGAGATTGTAACTCTCTTACAATGTTAGGGTAACACACTGTTAGTGGGATTGTAAAATGGAATCATCGTTCTGAGAGGTGATTTGGCATTTGTTTAAAAAGGTGAGCATAGTATTCCATATGACCCAGTTATTCCACTGCTAAGAATATATCTCAAGGAAAATAGAACTGAAGCATAAAATGGAGATTTGTATGCCTATGTTCCCAAATGTGCATATATAAGCAATTGGATTGAGAAATTATGATGGAATATTCTATGGCACTGAGAAAAAAAATTGTAAAATATAACATGGAAGAGACTGGAGAGCATTATGCTGAGTAAATTAACTCAATCTCATAAAGACAAATGCTGCATAAAATCATTATTGTAAAAATAGAAGGATTATTTGGTAAGATGTATATAAAAGTCTCAAAGGGGAAAATCAATGAATGGGATAGGGGATGGGGCAGAGAGTGAGAAAGGAAATAAATAACTAGGATAGTAGAGTTTGGTGGGCAGAGGTGGGAGAGAAGAAAGAATTAAGAAAGATTCAATGTGACATGAAAAGATGGGTTCATATAAAACACAATGTATATGAGTGATTACTTGAAACACAATGTTGTTTTGTTTTGGTTTGGTTTTTTACCTGACAATTGTTTTTTATTCATTTTAATGAAAGTTTACAGAGACTTAGGGTTTTCAGTCATTCATTGTTGCACTTTTCTCCCTGCCCTCCCCTTCCCCCTAATACACTCTTCTCTTTGAAATGTAAAAGAAAAACTGTTTCATTGTTTTAAGGAAGGAATGTATGAAATACAAGGTATAAATGAATGATACACAATGTCTATGAATTTTGCATACAAATAAAAGAAAAAAGTTGTTACTAGCCTAGAGTTTTTTTAAGTTATGCTAATTCTTGATCATTTGCAGTCCTTTGTTGAGGACAAGGACAAACCAAAGAAACTGAATTAGCACTCATGCTTACTATTTTACTTCTGGTGATAAAGGATTTATAGTCTGGGATTCTCTCTCTCAGGATAACCTGTGAATTTCTTCTAAATCAAGGTTTAATTGTAACAATATACAATTGTTACATCTATAACTATAGATGGGAATAGTACTCTGTGAATGAAATGTGCTTATTAATAAAAATATTTAACGATAATGAAAGTTAATGCCTGTATCCTTTCCTTCATTTTCCAATGTTCCTCTTAACTCTGAAACCTCTTAACACTGATTGAGAGAAAACATACTAATTTGGGTTAATTGATCTGCCAGGGTTAATGAAAAAAAAAAATCTAAATTACAGAGCATTATTAAAACCACTACAAGCATCTGTGTTGCTTTGAGGTGAGTTTTGGTTCATACATTGGCAGATCTACATTGAATTCATTTTCAGCTCTGCTTCTTACAAGGTCTTCATTCTTGTGCTAACTTGTTATCTTCTTCACTGTAGTTTTTCCTTATCTATGAAATGGGAATAATACCGATTCACAGTTGTTGTTTTTCTTGTTGTTATGTGCCGTCGAGTCCCCTGCAACTCATAACCAACCTATGTACAGAAGCCTGCCCTGTCCTGGGGCAGTCTCACTGACTCAGACACACCAACTCTCATTGCCCCAGTTACTGTATCAATCCATCTCATCCAGGGTCTTCCTCTCCTGTATTGTCTCCATACTCTTCTGAGTATGATGTCCTTCTCCAAGGATTGGTCCCTCCTGGTCATGTACCTAATGTATATGAGATGGAGCTTCATAATCCTAGCCTCCAGTGAGAAACAATTTCACCCTCTCCTATAATAGGTCCTACAGACCTATTTGGTTTTTTTACTTTCCATGGTATATGTTCAAGACTCATCTCTAGCATCACAACTCAAAGGCATCAATTCTTCTTTTGTCATCCTTAGTCATTGTCCAGCTGTCTGATGCAAATCAAGTAATTGTGAAGACAGATCAGGCACACCTTAGTCTTTAGATAACATGGTTGTTTCTCAGTACGCTGAGATATTGTCTGATTATTTCCACACTCTGTCCAGTCAATTGGCCAGGTAGTTGTCCTCCAGACTTCTTGGCACAGCCTGGTAAGCATGTCAAGTGCAGCATATTTGTTCAAATACATCAGTTGGTAGTTTATCAATTCCTGGGCTTTATTTTTTGCCAGGTCCTTCAGAGCATCCTTAACTTCCTCCTTCATCACCATTGCCTCTTGATCATATAATGTTTCTTGAAATTCTTGTGTCAGTCAAGTCTTTTTGGTACAGTGACTCTGTATACTCCTTTTATCTTCCTTTAATACTTTCTGAATCATTCAATATTCTACCCAGAGCATCCTTAAGTATTGGAATTTGAGGCTTGAATTTGTTCTTTAGTTCCTTCAGCTTAAGAAATGCTGAGTGAGTTCTGCCAGTATTGCTGTCGTAATTAAATGTATTAAATGTGTTTGTTTAGTACAGTGTGCAGCAAGGCGTTATATACACAAGTTATTGTTACGTTAATTTAAACTTTATAAGTCTTATCTAATGAAGTTCATTAGAAATCTGCTTTAATGTATAGAAAATAGTGTGTTATTTGTATAACCACTTGGGCTGTTCTCCTTTCAGATTGCTTAATAACTGTTTTTATGCCATTTACATTTTCACTACAATAATTGTTTTAACAAATTTTAAAAGTAAACATTAGCTTAATCTCTTGTCCAAATTATTAGATACTCCAAATAGATGAGTTTTATTGCAGTTTACTTTTAGTTCATTTAGAAAATTACAAAATTGTCACTATAAAATAGTGAGACTTTTCTGAAATTAACATTATTGAAATAACATTAGGGTTTCAGTGATGCGACTTGAAATAAATGGAATACTATTATTATTACGTGAAGTTGAATTGGATTTTTTTAATGGAACATAAAATAGGACCAAAATGACTTTAAGGAAGAAGTGGCGATTTTATTCCTTTTTTTTTTAAAAAAAAAATGGAATTATATGAGCATTTCTTAAAACCTCCATACAAGGCAACAATGACTAAAGCCTTGATTAAATCAGATTTCACACACACAAAAAAATCAGATTTCACACAGTAGCTATTCTGGCATTGTACCTCAAGGATTTTGCCTTTTCTAAATAGTGCTGTTTAGGTCAAGGAAATAAATAAGAAGATTCTGAGAGTTCTATTCATCAGAAGGAAATGCAGCTGAATATTACTAAATCTATAGAGATTAATCCAAAATGGAAACAAAATGAGAGGATTTTAGGAGCTGTCTTTTTTTTTTCTTGCTACTATAGATTACTCTTACCAAAGTGTTATTATGTCACATATTACCACACATATCCACAAAATTGATATAATTATGTCTTTGATTAAATAGCATCACTCTTTATAGTATCAAATGTTGTTGTTGAAAGTAAGAGCCATGAAGTCGAGTTAAATTCAGAGAAATTGAACAACAGATTAAAATCCTGTCCATTTTGTGTGTTCTCATAATTTCTAGCATAGTAGAGCCCATTTCAGCAATCACTGTGTCAATCCGTATGGTAAAGTTTTCCTCTTTTTCGCTGGCCCTACAACTTTCCAAGCATGATTTCCCTTTCCAAAGAACAGCCTCTCTTAAAAATCCGCCCACGGTATGTGAGGCAAAGTTCTAGCATCTTTCCCTCCAAGAAGCACTGTGTTTGAGCTTTATCTAAGACATAATGCATATTGTCGATAAGTCTTAATCTGATCCTGTTGGATGCCACATCATCCAGCTTCTTGAATGATTTTCCCAGCATACAGACTAAATGGACATGGGAAAAGGATACAACCCTGACTCATATCTTTCTTGATTAACCATGTAATACTGTCTTGTTCTGTTCAGACAACAGCCTGAGGTATTGGTTCCACATGAATAAAATTAAGTCTTCTGGAATTCTCTTTCTTCTCAATGTTAGTCATAATTTGTTATGATCTACACAGTTAAATGTACTTGCATTGTCAATAAAGCACAAATATGTATTCTTCTGGTATTCTCTTCTTTCAGCCTGCATCCATCAGACATTAGCAATGATATCCCTGGTGTTACAGCCTCTTCCAAACCCAGCTTGAACTTTTAAAGTGGCAAAAGTTTCAAGCTTTCAAACATTTGATTTTCAGTTCTCTGTTAATCTACTGTTTCAGCCATTTAAAGATGTTATTTAGCAATATTTTGCTTGCGTATGATATTTTATATTGTTCAATAATTTCCACAGTCTGTTAGATCACCTTTTTTGGGAATGGGAACATATATTGATTTCTTCTAGTCAGTTGACCAAGTATCTGTCTCCCAAATTTCCAGGCACAGACTGTTAAGGGCAACTAAGGCTGCATCTGTTACTTGAAACATGTCAATTGATAACCCATAGATTCTGGAACCTTAAGTTTTTGCCAAAGGCTTCAGAATGATAAACAATATCTTTCATGAAGAGAAATAAAGATCATTAAAAAGCCAAACTACATATCAGAAGGGACTCTGAAATTTCACTAGTGATGAAAAGTCAAAACAAAAGGAAGAGAAGCTGAAGTAAAAGAGTTGAACAGAAGATTTCAAAGGGCAGCTTCAGAAAACAAAGCAAAATACTATATTGGAATGTGCAGAGAGCCTGGAATTGAAAAATAAAAAGGGAAGAACTCATTAAGTATTACTTAAGCAGAAATAACTGAAAAATAAATTCAAGTCTCGAGTTGCAATACTGAGAGAGACTATGGGTGATCCAAGAAACATTAAGAGAAGATAAAAGGAACATATAGAGAACAAAAAGAATTGGCCGATACTGAAATATTTCAGGAAACTCAAAGATTCTCACCACAGGGCCAATTGGCAACACCATAATAGATGGAAAAGAGATCGAGGTTGTTAACAATTACAGCTTGCTCAGCTCCACTATCAATACTCTTGGCATCAGCAGTCAAAAGACAAATCACGAAGGGCAACGAAGCGCACAAGAAGGGCGACACACTGAGGACTGCTGACTTGGCAGCTTAATACCTGAGAACAGACTGCAACCCCTAACTCCCAGCTCTGCCCGAGCCCTGCACCCCCCATCCCTGCCACAGCACCATGTCTAGGGACAACACCCCACCACCATCCAGAGCCCCCACACTTTTGGCACACCCTGGTGGCCTCGTCACAACCCTGCACACCCTGGCGGTGCTCCAGGGACACTAGAGACTCTTTCACGCAACACAACAACAGCCGTGGACAATAGGATTCTGAGTCAGCACACGAAGGCACACCATGGAGACAGCCATCGTCTGAAGCCACCAATCGAGCTGCTGTGGGACTGATCTGCCACGAGAAAGGCTGGTAGGATCCTAACTGGGTTTTCTTGGGCACCGCCGATTGTCTGGGAGAATTCCCAAGGGTGAGCCCACTGATGGGAATTTGGCTGAGTTCTCTCAGGGCACGCCTATTGCCCAGGAAAGAGCGGGACAATGAGAATTTGGCGGAACTTTTGCGGACACTGAAGACCAGCCAGAGGCAAGTGGGTTGGTGGAAATTTGACTTTGTCTTCTTGAGTCCCCTTGACCCAGGAGATAATTTGGCTGAACTTTTGTGGACACTGCAGACCAGCCAAAGCGAGTGGGTAGGTGGGAATTTGACTTTGTCTTGTTGAGGCTCCTTGGACCAAGGAGCCTTCCTGGGCAGGGACCACAGTGCAAGGGCAACTGCGTGAGCACCACTGGAGAGGGACCAGTGAATGAAAACAACTGGGTGGGAGACGGACAGCTAGAATTTGAATAGGGACCCCAATTGTAAGCACACCCAGACAACTGAGGCCTGAGTGAGGTCCCCGAAGTAGTTGACCTGCCCTTGTGATCACAGCAACCACGTGCATGCCTTACCCTATTTGGCTCCACAGCTATGTCTACACATCTGGTTAATCAAGCTGCCTTTAATCGGGAGCACATTGACCTATCTTACCTACCCGAGGCTGTTCTCACAGGATCTGAACTGACATTTCCCTACAGTGAGAAGTTAAGTTAATAATAATGAGTTGTGGGAGGATAGCAAGGGTATCATCCAGGAAGAGTGCAAACAGTCATTGCGAAGACAAAAGAGGAAGCGAAGACCAAAATGGATGTCAGAAGAGACTCTGAAAATTGCACTGGAGCGCAGGGAAGCCAAAGCACAAGGAATAATTCAAGATACTAAAGAGTGGAATAGAAGATTTCAAAAGGCAGCAAGGGATTACAAAGCAAAATATTACACTGAAATGTGCAAGGAGTTGGAGTCAGAAAATCAAAAGGGCCAAAATCGCTCAGCATTTCTTAAGCTCAAGGAACTAAAGAACAAATTCAAACCTCGAGTTGCTATAATCAAGGACGCTGTTGGCAGAATGTTAAATGATCCAGGAAATATTAAAAGAAGATGGGAAAGAATATAGTGAGTCGCTGTATCGAAAGGAATTGGAAGACACAGAAGAATTTCATGAAACAACATATGAGCAAGAGCCTATGGTGATGAAAGAAGAAGTTCAGGCTGCTTTGAAGAAAATGGAAAAAAATAAGGCCCCAGGAATAGATGGTATACCAATTGACATATTTCAGCTCAAAGATGCTGCCCTGGATGTGCTCACCAAGTTGTGCCAAAAAATCTGGAGAACAACCACGTGGCCAACTGACTGCAAGAGATCTATATTTGTTCCTATCCCAAAGAAAGGTGACCCAACAGAGTGTAGAAACTATAGAACAATCTCACTGATTTCACATGCAAGCAAGATTTTTACTGAAGATTATCCAAAAACGACTGGAACAGCACATCAGCAAAGAACTACCAGAAGTCCAGGCTGGTTTTAGAAGCAGTCATGGTACTAGGGATATTGTAGCTGATGTTAGATGGATCTTAGCTGAAAGCAGAGAATGCCAGCAGAATGTCTATCTCTGTTTCATTGACTATGCAAAGCATTTGATTGTGTGGATCATAACAAACTGTGGGTGACTCTGAGAAGAATGGGAATCCTAGAACACGTACTTGATCATGCTAAAGTGAAACCTATACTTAGACCAGGAGGCAGTCATCAGAACAGAGCAAGGGAACACTGCGTGGTTCAAAATTGGGAAGGGCGTATGCCAGGGA
>NW_006400206.1:658143-658736 GCF_000299155.1 Elephantulus edwardii | reverse complement strand
ACCGGGTTGTTCCTTGGAGGCAAGGATTCTGATGCTCTGTCTAACATACTTTGGACATGTTGTGAGGAGAGACAGGTCCTTGGAGAAGGACATCATGCTTGGGAGGGTGCAGGGATGGTGCAGGAGGGGAAGGCCCTCTAAGGGGTGAATTGATTCAGTGACTGGGATAATCAGGATGTGAGAGTCAGAGACAGTGCGATTGGCACAGGACAGAGCAGAGTTTAGGGCTGTTGTACATAGGGTCGCTATGAGTCACAAGGGACTCAACGGCATATAAGAATAACAACAACAAGACGTTCAGAGAAAAGCACAAGTTGTATACCTACCCAACTGATATGTAGAGCATTGTCTTCATTGAGAACATATCAGTGTCTCGAAGAAAGCAAGCTGTCCCACACCATACACAAGCACATAGCAAGATAACACCCCCAAAGGGTGACACACTATCAATGGATTTCCTGAAGCTACGAAGTCTGATGGAACTTTCTGACACAGAATTTAAAAGAACAATGATTGAATATTTTCAGTGGATGAAAGACAAATTTGAAGAATTACAGGATCCTGTAAGCAAAAAACAGGAGGAACCAAAAAAA
>NW_006400206.1:655014-655993 GCF_000299155.1 Elephantulus edwardii | reverse complement strand
TCATCGTGGTGGTTGGAGTAGCTGCCTCTGGTGAAGAAATCTCTACTCGTCCATTCCAGCTGGTAACAGGTCGAACATGGAAAGGCACTGCCTTTGGAGGGTGGAAGAGTGTAGAAAGTGTCCCAAAGTTGGTGTCTGAATATATGTCTTAAAAAGATCTAAGTTGATGAATTTGTAACTCACAATCTATCTTTTAACCAAATTAATGAAACATTTGAACTCCTGCATGCCGGAAAGAGCATTCGAACTGTTTTAAAGATTTAAATTCAAAGGGAAAGCATAGCCATCTTTGTACTAAGTCTTGAGATTGGATCAGAGCTGCCAGAAAAGCAGGAGCTCTAAAACCTTCACAACTTCTTCAACCTTTTGTAACTTACTCTAGGAAATAATGTTTTCTGTGTAATTTTTAAATCTCTCTAATTAAGAGCAAGACAATTATAAATCTGTTTTCTAAATTCTCCATTGTATAAATAATTAGTAACTCATTAAAGAATATTTTAACATATTAAAACCATTTCCACATAAAAAAAAACAAACCAAGACCAGCATTGCAGGAAAGACTCGAAGATGTCCTTCTTACAGAGACACCACAGAAAGCATCATGGACCAAAGTAACTAGCAACAACACCAAAAAGAACTCAACACAGTGATAGCAATAAAACCTTGCATCTCAATAATCACACTGAATGTAAATAGTTTAAATGCACCACTGAAGAGAAAAAGAGTAGCAGACAGGATAAAAAGCCAAAATTCATCAATGTGTTGTCTACAAGAGACACATCTGAAAAATGAAGATAAAGACAGACGAAAAATAAAAGGGTGGGGGGAAAATATACCAAGCAAACAGCAACCAGAAAAAAGCAGGAGTAGGGATGTTAATCTCTGATAAAGTAAATATCAATGTAAAAACCATCACAAAGAACAAGGAAGGTCACTACATAATGCTGAGAGGGTCAATAGAACAAGAGGACATAACAAT
>NW_006400206.1:652490-653054 GCF_000299155.1 Elephantulus edwardii | reverse complement strand
CCTTTAAGAACAGGAACTAGGCAAGGATGCCTACTCTCACCTCTCTTATTCAATATTGTATTGGAAGTTTCAGCGAGAGCAATAAGACAAGAGAAGGAAATAAGAGGTATCCAAATTGGCAAAGAGGAGGTAAAATTATCTTTCTATGCAGATGATATAATAGTATACTTAGAAAATCCTAAAGATTAAGCAAGAAAACTATTGAACGTAGTTGACCAATTCAGCAAAGTAGCAGGAAACAAGATCAACATACAAAAATCAGTTGGATTTCTCTACAGTAATAAAGAGAATACAGAGCTTGAGCTAAAAAAATCAATACCCTTCACAATAGTCAATCACAAGATAAAATATTTGGGAGTAAGTGTAACTAGAAGCACAAAGGATCTATTCAAAGAAAATTACAAAGCATTACTACAAGAAACAAAAACAGACCTGGAGAAGTGGAAGAATATCCCTTGCTCATGGATAGGAAGACTCAATATTGTGAAAATGACAATGCTACCAAAGGCAAGTTACACGTTCAATGCAATCCCAATAAAAGTACCAATCCCATTCTTCAAGGAG
>NW_006400206.1:649150-651305 GCF_000299155.1 Elephantulus edwardii | reverse complement strand
TCGCACAATGGAATACTATGCTGCATTGAAAAACAAGGAACTCATTCAATATTATTAAAAATGGGTGAGCCTGGAGAACATTATGCTCAGTGAAATATCTCAGTCGCAAAAGGACAAATATTGCATGGTGCCACTGCTGTAAAATGGGATTGATATCAGGGTGGGGGTAAGACTGAGAAAAACTGGATAAATAGTGTATACTGCACTTAAACAGATGAGGGACTGAATAATTTAAAAGCGATGTACAATAGAGTATTATGGTTATCACAAGAGTCCACAATTAAGGTTGCTTAGTGAAATGTACTTGGGGCGGTGGTGGGGGAGTGGTGGGATTGTGTACCAGGGAGGGAGTCTCTCTTTTACTTTTTAAAGAGAGGAGTAAACTGGGGGGTGGGCGGAGAGGGCTGGGAGGGGAGAGAAGTGCAGCAATGAATGAATGGAAATCCAAATTATCTGTAAATGTTCATTAAAATTATTTTTTTAAAAAAGACAAATTGCACTGTAAAAATTTACTGTCAGGAATCTCTCCAGAGCACTGAGGAGCAAAGATTTTAGTGTAGAGACTAAGGTGTGCCTGATCCAGGCCATGGTCTTTGCTATTAGTTATATATTAGAGAGTTGCATAAATAACTAAGGATGACAGAAAACCAGTTGATGCCTTTGAGTTGTGGTGCTGGAGCAAAGTCTTGAACGTACTACAGACCACTAAGGAAACAGTTAAGTCTGTCTTGGAGAGGGAGAAACTGTCTCCTTGGATACTATTATTTTGAAGCTCCATCTTTTATACTTTGGGCATGTGACCTGGAGGGACCAATCCTTCAAGAAGGATATCATGCTTGGAAAGGGGGAGGGACAGTGCAAAAGAGGAAGACCCTGGACGAGATTAAGTGATACAGCTACTGGGGTAATGAGGGTAGATGTGTCAGAGTAAATGAGAAGTGAGACTGGCTCAGAATAGGACAAGCTTCAGAACATAGGGTCAGTATATAGGGTCACTATGAGTCACAGGTGACTCAACAGCACATAACAACAACAATCACATGATCAAAAGCCAACAGGAAAGTAAACAACAAATACTGACAAGGTTGTGGAGAGACAGGGACTATTATTCACTAATGATGGAAATATAAAATGATCTAACCACTATGGAAGGCAGTCTAGGGCTTTTTCAAAAAGTTGGAAATACAAATAAAATATAAATTTTGCCCAGCACTTCCACTACTGAGAAAATACCCTAAGGAAACCAGAGCCACAACTCAAACAGATGTATGCACACCCATGATTATTGCTGCATTATTGACAATAGTAAAGATATGGAGGCAATTCAAGTGGCCATCAGAAAATGAATAAATTTAAAAAAATATGTTACTGGTAATATGCAGCATTGAAAAACAATGAACTCATAAAACATTACACAACATGTGTGATCCTGAAAGACATTATGCTGAGTGAAATATCTTAGTCACTATACTGCATAATACTGCTGTTTTAAAATAGAACTGACATGGAGGCTGAAGGGAGAATAGGGATGGAGTGGATAAATAATGAACACTGCATTGGAACAGATGAGGAGAAGAATGATCTGAAAGGAATATATGATATATAATTATATGTATGACAACAGTCTGGAACAAGAGGTGCATTGCAAAGTGAACTGGGGAAAGGAGAAGAGAAGGAGAGGAAGGAAAATGTTCAACAATGAATTAGTTTTTTTTTTTAAATCGCTATACATAAAAAAAAAGTCGATGGTGATGAAGGAAGAAGTTCAAGTTGATGACACTGACAAAAAACAAGGCCCCAGAAATCAATGGAATATCAACTGACATGTTTCAACTAATAGATGGAACTTTGAATACCACAGTTGTTCCATGAAGCTTCCATTGTTTCCCACTCCTTGCTATTGTAAACAAAGCCGCGATAAACATAGGTATACCTATATCTACTTGGATGCCATTTATGATCTCTTTAGGGTATATTCGCAGTAGTGGAATTGCTGGGTCAAGTGGTATCTTTATTTGCAACTTTTTGAGAAAGCGCCACAATGCTTTCCACAGGGGTTGCACCATTTAACACTCCCACCAAGAGTGAATAAGGGTTCCAGTCTCTCCACAAACTCGCCAGCATTTATTGCTTGCTGTTCTGTTAAATTTTGCTA
>NW_006400206.1:638209-643910 GCF_000299155.1 Elephantulus edwardii | reverse complement strand
TCGTGGGTCAGAGCTGCAGGGGTGTGTCCCAATTCAAGTCCACTCCCACTGTCCACTGCGTCTGCACACAGCACCTTGGCCAGTCCCAAAGTTCAGAGCTGGGGGGGCGAGGGTCGCGAGCTGGGTGCGGGGTTCATGAGCCGAGTCGGGGGGAGCAATGGCAATGTCTTTTTCTAAGGACTGATGGTCTTAAAATCCTGAGTGCATGTAGAAGCATCAGGTCTATTAACTGGAAAAGCTACTGGTCTACCGTCTTTGTAATCCTGATGTGGAATAGCAGAGGCATTTCAGGACAGTGAACACCTCTACAGTTCTGTCCTACCCTCTTCATAGAGTACATTTCGACTTATCACACTATATTTTATTAACATTTGATTGGGGAAATATTGTCTCTGTCACCCACCATAAATCAATTTCTAGACCTGAGATACTTCAGCTCTGCTTTGCCAACACCATGTAGCAAGGGTATTGAGAGGAGACAAACTGAATAACAGAGGCAGTAACAGCTCAAGATCATGAGAAAGAGCATCATAAGTCTTAATATACCAGGAAATGCAGAGACATCTGGATAGAAGGAATGAATCTGACCTTTTGAAAGAGAAAGGGATTTTGACATGTCTAAAGCTCAATTAACAATTTCAGCACGCTCAGTTTTACAATCAACACTCTTGGCACAAGCAGTTAGGAAATAAAAAGAAGAATTGCATTAGGAAAATATGCTGTCAGGGATCTCTCCAGAGTGCTGAAGAGCAAGGATGTCAGTCTACAGACTAAGATGCTTCTGATCTAGGCAATGGTCTTAGCAATTAGTTGTTATGCATCAGAAAGCTGGACAACGATTAAGGATGATAGAAGAGTTGTGGTACTGGAGAAGAATATTAAACATACTGTCGGCTGCCAAGAGAACTAACATATTTGTCCTGGAATGGGTGAAACCAAGCTGTTCCTCAGAGATAAGGATTTTGAGTCTCTGTCTCACATACTTTAGGCATGTAGCCTAGTGGGAACAGTCTTCAGAGAAGGATATCATGCTTGGAAGGGATGAGGGAAAGTGCAGAAGAGGAAGAACCCAGACAAGATGGTTTGGCAATGAGGGTAGGTGTGTCAGAGACAACGAGATTGGCTCAGGATAGGGCAGGATGCAGAGCTATTGTGCATCAGCTCATCATGAGTCATAGTGCACTCAATGACATATAACAACAAACATAATTGTTAAAAAGACTGAAGCACTGCATAAAGAATAACTTTTTCTTCCTATTTTTCTGTTTTCAACAGCCCTCCTCTGCCTTGCTGGTTTTTGTATGGGGAAAGCTTCGTCTGACATAATTTGGGCATGTTGCAAGGAGGGACTGGTCCTTGGAGAGGGACATCATGTTTGTGAGAGTGGAGGGACGGCGCAGGAGATGAAGACTCTAGATGAGACGGATTGATTCTGTCAGTGGAGTGGTGGGAATGGGTGTGTCTGAGACTACGAGGTTGGCGCAGAATAAAACGGCATTTAGGGCTCTTGTCGCAAAGGACTCGATGGCACACAACAACAACAACAACGGCCTCACTAGAGGCTTGCATGTTCTCCACTAGAGGACCAGGGCATGGAAGCAGCATCAGGCTAAGACTTCATGATCCTCCATACATAAAAGGATTAGACTGGTGTCATTTGGCTGAAGGGTCTATTCCATTATAATAATAAAAGACAAAAATCATACACATGTACTGGAGGGTTTTTTTAAGTGCATTTTTTATTTTGGGGAATGGAGATAACTTTTTCTCCACTCTCTTTTTTTATCACATCCGCAGAGGTAGACTTAATGTTACAGATCTTTGGAACCAAACCAGAGTTTAGAAGTAATTTAGCCAAAAATTTTCACTTGTAGATGAAGAAACTGAGGTTAAGCCATTTTCTCTGGTTACATAGCTAATCACTAGTAAGGTCAGTAGCCTCTGACTCCAACCTCATAATTATTCTGCAAAATGAAGGAGTAAGTTGAATGACATTTCCAACAGACTTTTCACATCCTTGAGATTCTCCAGTGGTTTAAGGAGGAAGTGGGATCTCTCTTATGGAAAACATTCACTTACTCATTGCTGTCCAGTTGGAATCAACTAATAGCTTATCCTCCATAGGCTTTCTGAAACGGTAAATCACATGAAAGTGTGGCAAGGGTAAAGGAAATGGATAAAATCTGACAGGGACCTGGAAAGATGGGATAATGATGAGCACTGTACAATGGTGATTAATTTTATAAAACACAATGCATGGGAATCATTGTATGAAACATAATGTCAATGAAGGAAAGTGTGCGGGGAAATCTATATATAAAAAATATCACGTGGAAGATCATCCATCTTTCTTCTGCAGAATGCCTGGTGGATTCAGACCCTCATGATCGCGTAACCTTTGAATTAACTACTCAATGTCTGGTGCGACTCAGAGAGAGAGTAAATGTACAGGCATTCACAAAATGTGCATTTTCCTTTGGAATCCCAGCCAGTCCTCACCACTCCACCTGCCACTCCCATTGCTTTCATGGCTTTTATTGGCCACACTCAGAGCATTCCTTCAGCCTGTAGATAACATAGTTGGGCACAGGGAACTGTCTTTGCTTTGACCTCTGTATTTTGAGATTTTGATTCTTATAAGAGGCAACGCTGATATTTCAAACTATTAAATCTATATGATTTTTGTCATAATACAGTCCTAGCCAATAGCACATGCATGCTACTGCATGTGGTATAGAAAGCTTCACTCAACATGATCCACTACATCCCTTTTCATCACAGAAGATTTATAAAACTGATTTTGAGTTAAGAAGACTGCAATAAAATGGGCTGTAGTTGCCATAAAAACGTGGCCTCTGATAATTGGTAGCAATGGTGTAAGTGTAGATGGGAGTATGTGTGAGTGTGCACACGTGCTTTTCACCAAAAGACAACCTCACATAGTCCATAGCACCTATAATTAATGGATAAAGCCTGTTTGCTTATACAAGAGTCCTGTATCATCCATTTTGGCTTGTAGGTGACTTATGAATTTTATCACATATTATTATATATGTAATTTGCAGGCTTTTGGATTTCTGCCTTAGAATTTAGAAGGATGCTGAGATGTTTGTTTGAAAGTCCAACTCTCTTCAATATGCTACTCAACATCCTTCAGCAGATAGAGAGTTTTTCCTGGCAAAATAACTTAAGCAAACAGGATCATAAAAGATTCTGCTGTCTAGAGTGTCTTAAAAGTGGTGGATATTCTGCGCCAGCCGGAACGCCGCACCAGCCGCAAAAAGATCCGGAAGAACAATAGTCAGCCAGCCACCACGAAACTCCAGAGGAGCAAAGACATGTGAGCCCAGAGGAGCTACAACTACCACCACTGTGTGACCCCCCTGCAGCCCACACCTCTGTGACCCCAACACACAGGGTGCCACTGCATAAACCCCCAGCAGTGCCCAAGCCCCGTCCCCTGCCTCTTGGTGTCCAAGCCCTGTGCTCCTTTGTCCCCCTAGTCCTTTTCTTCCCCCCCCTTCCACTGCCCTCCCTTGCATCTCCACAACCACGCACCTCAGCCCCCGCCACAGCCCTGTGACCTCAGGGTACCACCACGGATCCAACCATCACCCGGAGCTATCAGCTGAGCTGCTGTGGAACTAATCTCGTAGGAGAAAGGCTGGTAGGATCCTGGCTGGGTTTACTGGGGCATTGCTGATTACCTGGGAGAGCACCTAAGGGTGTGCCCACTGTTGGGGAATTTGGCCGAGCTCTCTTGGCTACAGCAATTGCCCACAACAAGCCAGATAGCTGGCTTCTGTGGACTCTGCAGATCAGCCAGAGGCTAGTGGGTTGGTGGGAACATGACCTTGACTTTTCGTATCCTGTCAGATTGAGGACTCTGCTGGAGCAGGGGCTGTTTCTGTGAGGGCACCTGTGTAAGTGCCACCAGGCAGGGAACACTGAGAAAACCATTGGGTAGGAAACAGACAGCAGAAATTTGAGTAGGGACCCCAATCGTGAGCACACTGAGACAGCAGAAGTTTGAGCAAGGTCCCCCAAGTGTTTGACCTGCCCTTGTGATCACACCAAACTTTTACCTGCCTCACCCCATTTGGCTCCACACCAGTGCCTACACATCTGGGCAATCAACTTGCCTTTAATTGGGAGCACCTTGACCTGTCTTACCAACAAGAGATTGCCCTAGCAGGCTCTGAACTGACATTTCTCTGAAGTCAGAAATTCAGAGAAACACACAAGTTCGGCAGCTGCCCAACTGAACTCAAGGGCATTGTCTTCAGATCAAGAACATATCAATGTCTCGAAGAAAGCAGACTATGCCACACAATACACAAGAGCAACGCAAGATGTCACTCACAAAGAGCGACACAGTATCAGTGGCTTCCCTGAAGCCAAAAAGTCTCATGGAACTTTCTGACACAGAATTTAACATAGGTTGTTGTTGTTTGCTGTTATGTGCTGTCGAGTCATTTGTGACTCATAGCGACCCTATGTACAACAGCCCTAAACCCTGCTCTATCCTATGCCAATCACATTGCCTCTGACACAACCATCCTGATTACCCCAGTCACCAAATCAATCCACCTCATAGAGGGTCTTCCCCTCCTGTGCTGTCCTTCTACCCTACCCAGCATGATGTCCCTCTCCAAGGACCTGTCTCCCTTTACAACAAGTGCAAAGTATGTAAGACGAAGCCCCAGAATCCTTACCTCCAAGGAGTAGCCTGATTTAACTCTCTCTAGGATGGATCTGTTTGTTTCCTTGGCAGTCCATGGTACATTCAACACTCTTCTCCAGCACCACAGCTCAAAGGCATCAATTCTCCTTCTATCCTCCCTAGTCATTGTCCACCTCTCTGATGTATAACAAGTGATTGCAAGACCATGGCCTCTATCAGGTGCACCTTAGTCTCAAGAGAGACACCATTGCGCTTGAGTATTTTAGAGAGGTCCCTAACCACAGACTTTCCCATCGCAATACGTTATTTTATTTTCTGCCTGCTGGTGCCAAGAGTGTTGACCATGGAGCCGAGCAAACTGAAGTTGTGAACAATCTCAATCTCTTCGCCATCCATCCTGATGCTACCAATTGGTCCTTTGGTGACAATCTTTGTCTTCTTGACATTGAGCCTCAGTCCATACTGAAGGCTGCAGTCCTTGACCCTCTGCAGTAAGCGCATGAGGTCCTCCTCAGTTTCAGTGAGCAAGGTTGTGTCATCTGCATAATGCAGATTGTTGATAGATCTTAACATAGGAGTGACTGAATATATGCAGTGGATGAAAGACAAACTTGATGAATTACAAGATAGTACAGGCAAAGACCAGGAGGAGCTCAAAAAGCAATGCAGAACATCGCAGAGAAAATAAATGAGGCATTAGTGGCACTGGAAAAACAAGAATCCCCCATTAAAAATACAAGGTCCAATGTTTCAGAGGCTGTGAACATGATGGAGGGACATATGAGCAGAGTTGATGAGATGGCACACAGAATCAGTGAAATTGAAGACAGAATTGTCACCACTGATCTGCTAGAGAAAAAGCAGACACAAAAAAGAAGCAAAAAGAAGAAAACCTAAGATTAATGTGGGACAACATAAAAAAAAATAACATGCACATCATTGGAATCCCAGAAAAGGAAGAAGCAAGTAAAGGCACTGAAAAAGTTGTGGAAGAATTACTAGAGGAAAACTTCCCAG
>NW_006400206.1:636544-637763 GCF_000299155.1 Elephantulus edwardii | reverse complement strand
GTGAATGGTTTAAATGCACCACTGAAGAGAAAGAGAGTAGCAGATTGGATTAAAAAACAAAATCCATCAATATGTTGTCTACAAGAGACACACCTGAAAAATGAAGATAGAGACAGCCTAAAAAATAAAAGGGTGGGGAAAAATATAGCAAGCAAATGACAACCAGAAAAAAGCAGGAGTGGCCATATTAATTTCTGATATAAATGTAAAACAATGTAAAAATAATCACCAAGGACAAGGAAGGTCACTACATAATGCTGAAAGGGTCAATAGAACAAGAGGACATAACAATAATAAATATCTATGCATCAAATGAAAGACCAGAAAAATACATAAAACAACCGTGAACAAAATGAAAAAGGAAATAGACAACACTACTATAGTGCTGGGAGACTTCAATATACCCCTCTCAAGAAAAGATAGAACTACCAGAAAAAAACTCAACAAAGACACTGAAGAATTAAACCATACAATAAAGCAACTTAAACTCATAGATATTTATAGACTAATGCACCCAAAAAAGCACTGTATACCTTCTTCTCCAAAGTGCATGGAACATTCTCTAGAATAGATCACATTCTAGGTCACAAGGCAAGCATCAATAGATTCAAAAACATAGAAATAATACAAAGCATCTTTTCAGACCATAATGCTACAAAATTAGAAATTAATAATAGGACAATAAAGGAGGAAAAAAACATACATTTGGAAGCTAAACAACACCTTGCTTGAACATGACTGGGTAGTAGAAGAAATAAAAAATGAAATTGAAAAGTTTCTTGAAACTAATGTCAATGAAAACACCACCTGCCAAAAGGTCTGGGAAACAGTCAAAGCAGTTATCAGAGATCAATTTATAGCAATAAGCAAACACATCAAAAGACAGGAAAAACAGACTATTGACTCTCTAACACAATATCTCCAGGAAATTGAAAAAGAACAGCAAGAAAACCTGACACCCTATAAAAACTGACGTTATAAAAACTAGAGCAGAAATAAATGAAATAGAAAACAGAAAAACAATTGAAACTATCAACAAAACTAGGAGTTTGTTCTTTGAAAAGATCAATAAAATCGGTAAACAACTAGCAAAATTACAAAAGAAAAGAGGGAGAAGACACAAATAATCCGAATAAGAGATGAATCGGGCAACATCACAACAGACCCAACTAAAATGAAAAAGCTAACATTAGAGTACTATGAAAAACTATACTCAAAC
>NW_006400206.1:632649-633370 GCF_000299155.1 Elephantulus edwardii | reverse complement strand
AACTATTGGACACAGTGGACCAATTTAGCAAAGTGGCAGGATACAAGATCAACATACAAAAATCAGTTGGATTTCTCTACAGTGACAAAGAGAATGCAGAGCCGGAACAAAGAAAAACAATACCTTTCACAATAACTAATCACAAGATTAAATATTTGGGAATAAATTTAACCAAAAGCGGAAAGGTCCTTGTCAAAGAAAATTATAAAACATTACTACAGGAAACAAAAAGGGACCTTGAGAAGTGGAAGGATATCCCTTGCTCATGGATAGGAAGACTTTATGTTGTAAAAAATGACAATACACCCAAAGGCAATTTACACATTTAATGCAATCCCAATACAAATACCAATCCCATTCTTCAACGAGATGGAAAAGGCAATCTCCAGTTTCGTCTGGAATGGAAAGAAGCCCCGAATAAGCAAAACACTCCTTAAGAACAGAAGAATGGTAGGAGGTATCGCACTCCCTGATTTCAAATCCTACTACACTGCCGTAGTGGTAAAGACAGCATGGTAATGGTACAACGACAGACACATAGATCAATGGAATAGAATTGAGAATCCGGAGATCCCCCCATCTATCTGTGGTCAACTGATTTTTTACAAGAAGATGAAATCAGTCAAGCGAGGAAAAGACAGCCTTTTTAACAAATGGTGTTGGCAAAATTGGAAAAGTATCTGCAAAAGACTCAAGCAAGACCCACACCTCACTCCATACA
>NW_006400206.1:619967-630345 GCF_000299155.1 Elephantulus edwardii | reverse complement strand
TGAATGGAAATCCAAAGCCTCTGTAAATTTTTACTGAAATTAATAACAAATTTAAATTTTTAAAAAAGAATCAAGTTAGAGTAAGGATGGCAATGGATTTATAACTGCTCATGCTAATAACACTATATCATGGCATGGAGGAGAAATAGTTGGAATGTATCCACATTTACAACATTGCTCTTACCAAATCCATTTATGGAAAATAGGAACTGCACTGGAATATGTATCTCTAGATTGGAAATGATGATACTGTTAATATTTCTAGCCTGAATCTTAAAATATAATGTTCAAATACATTTTTTTAATTTTCCCCCCTTTTTTTTTACAAAGTTGAAAAGTATTTTTTATAGCAGATCATTTCATATACAATGTTAGTGAAATCAATGTCCCTTTCCCGCACATGATGGGGCCACAACACCTACATTATCAAAAATGTGCCAGCACCCACTGCAGGCTCTCATGTCACTCTCTTTTTTAGTACTTGGGGATTGTCTTTGGCTAGATTCTCTATTTTAACCCATGCTTCTTCTCGTTCTTTCATTTTTAGCTTCTCTTTGAGCTTCTCGGCCTTGAACTGCTGCGTGCAGTCGTCAAGGAGTTTTTGGTTCATCTCCATAAAGAGCTTCAGCGCGTTGTAGATCAGGCCGTGGATTGTCTTGTTCCAGTGGGTCTTTGAGTTGCGGTACAAGGACGGAAACATGATGGGTAGGACCTTGGCTGCGTTGTTGCTGATCAAACTCATGATGTACTCGTTATTCCAGTAATACAGCGCCCGTTCTGCTACCTGGAAGTGTGGGCTGGACACACACTTGGCCAAATGCCTGAAGAGAGGCTCCTTGACCTTGACGAACTCCGAGGGCTCGATCACGTTGAGGATCTCCTCCAGCTCGTTGAGGAACATGACTTCTTTCGGACTGTGCGTCTTTGGCCAGTATTTGAGAAGTGCCATCACCACAGGTTCAGTGAGGGTGCTGTCCTTTGCCAAAAACTGCACAACACAGTACGCCAGCTGAGAGTGGTACATGCTCAGAGACTTCATTTTGTGCAAAGGCAGCAGCACCTTCAGTAAGAAAATCTTGTGCTCTTCTTTCAGCGGTAAGGCAAATCCATTGATTATACTTCCCAATATTTCCAGTAATTCTGCTATGCCATTGTGGTGTTCTGTTTCATAAATAAACCTATAAAATATATTATTTATCTGTTTTCAGATGTACGCTCTTAAGCCTAGGAATTTCCCATAGATTCTGTGAAGGGTGGTTTTGAGAAAATCTCTCTCTCTCGGGTCTTCACTGTCAAAGAGCTCTAAAAGCTGCAATACAAACTTCTGGTCAATATATTTCTTCGCTATATTAGGTTGGAAATCTGGAGGCTCTAAAAATCTTAAGAAAAATTCATAAACGAGCTGTAGATGAGGCCAGGCTGCTTCTAACGTGGGCTCATCCTCCTCAGGGTCAAATTCTGCTCCTGTGGGATTGGAGGAAGGTGGTAATGTTCGAAACATGTTAACTGCAAACATATGGACTACTTCGGGGTAGATTGGCTCTGTGATGACGTTCCGGTTGTGGGTGATGTTCTCCACCATTTCACTCAACGCGGCTCGTTTTACTTCCTTCCACTTTAGGTCACTGAGTGGGTCGGAAACAAAGTCAAAGAGGACACAACACTGACGTAACTTCTGGATGAAAAGCTTCTCTTGATCAGCAGGAGGAACATCTCGTATGTGCAGCAGGGCCACGAGCTGGAAGGGCCCGTTCGAGTTGGCCGCGTCCACCACCATCCTGCTGCCAGCCTTGTTACATGTCAACATCTGGACTCTGGCGGCCAGGCGGTGTACTCCTCCTCAACGCAAGGAAGCAGCCTCCATTTTAGTTTAAAAAAAAGGCCAATTTTTCCCCTCTTTTAACAATTGGGATCTAGAAGGAAGAGAAAAGAGGCCAAAATTATTGGGGTAGCTATTGCTGCCAGTTTAGGGCCTGTGCCAGGAAAAGAAAGTCTTACTCATAAACAGTGCTACCCAAAGGTAATAAAGGAGGTCAGAATTGCTTCCACTGTGGAAAGCTGCGACACTTCCGTAGATAGTGTCACAGACGAGAGCCACAGATAAGCAAGACTGTAGAGAGGAAGCTCCCACTCACTTGCTTTAAGTGTGGATCTGACGGACACTTGGCCAAGGGTGGCCCGCATCAGGTCCTCTTGGCTGACAGGACTGACAGGCCCCAGCTCCGAGCTGGAAACAAAGGAGGACACTTCAATGATTTAGATCCTCCCAGAAGAGCTGTGGATGAGCCTTAACATCACTGGTAAGTATATTTGTTTTCTCCTGGACGCAGAGCCAGTATTTGGCCCTAAAAGCCTTCTGAGGTCCCAACTCTTCTCACCATTTCTTAGTTTTTTTAATTTATGGAAAACCTCATAAGCAGTTCCTTACTTCTCCTCTGCCTTGCATGCGGACTTCTGAGTTGTAAAACAACCCAGTGGTAGATGAAATTTGCTCCAGGACTTAAGAACAATGAATGACATAGTTGAGCATCTACATCTTGTGGTTCCTAACCTTTACACTATAATAGACAAAGTGCTAGTCAATAGGCCTTTTATTGTAAGAACTACCTTCCCTCTGTAACTTGGTTTGTACCACTATTAGAGCCTCTACTTGGAATATTAATGCTTTTTAATTTTTGACTCATGTACTTTTAACTTGTTAGTTAAATTTGTGTCTTCTAGGCTGCAACACTTCCATGATACATTTTTAAGGATATGAACATGTACAGCTAAGCACAATTGATAACGGTGCATCTAAATTCCAGAATCAATCTCCATAATAGTCTATATGTTTCCTATTGCCAAAGGGGCCCTTTAGAGTAGTGAGAGAAGATCTTCACCCTGAAACCCACAGCGTCCCTTTTCAGCAGGAAGTAGCTAAGAGAATATGCCACCCCCTCTTCCTTATGAATCAGGGTGAAGTCTCTCTCAGGGAGAAGTGATAGGGAATGGCAAAGGACACACTGACAAAGGAGATTAATCAGAACTGACTTTGACAAGCACTGTGGCAATTGGGCAATTAAAACACACCTTAAAGGGGGGGGAGAAGAATGAACTGGGGAGGAAGGTAGAGAACATAGTGCAACAATGAATGAATGAAAACCCAAAATCTCTGTAAATGTTCATTAAAATTAATAAAATTTAATAATTAAAAAAAAAAGAAGTGGAAAGAGAAAGACAGAGGGAGTAAGGCCAAGGAAGCCAAAGATATTGTGTTTGGATAGGGAGCATCTGGATGTATTACGTTATTGAGGACAGAGTGAGATAAGCACAAAAATGGCCACACATAGTTATTGTTGACCTTAAAATTCTTCCTCTGTAGATTTGTAAATCTGGGAACCAAATTACATGATCTGAAAACAACGTAGTGGAGAAACCCTAATATAAAAGCTATAAATACTCCTATTTTAAAAGAGGTAGCTATGGCGGTTTACCAGTAAAACACTAGTTCTTTTGGCCTCCTGGTAAGAAACATGCAATTCCAAAAGCATGCTGCTTGAATCCATCAGTTGCTCTGTGGGAGAAGGATGGGCAATCTCCTCCTTTGCTTTTTACTACCTCTGAAAATCTGCTGGAAGGTCAACTATATAATTTGGTTAGTTCCAACTTAATGATACACAAACACTAGTTATTTTGTCAGTGAAGATTTGCATGTTGTTTTAATTCTAAGCCAGTTTTACTGACAGTTTCTAGACCAAGACAGACGGGGAAAAAAAAATGCTGGTGATATACTTTTAAAAGTCAGATCATGAAACTCTATTGACCACAATGGTTCTAACCCATCATACATGGGGTCACATAGCAACGTGTGGCAACTGACATCAACATTCCAAAAGAAAGAAAATTGAAATGAGTCACCATTCACAAAACAAGTAGTATTTAAATACGACAGAGGAAATTCTATTAATAAGCAATTCAGCTCCTAGTAAAAAATCTGTGTGCTTCTTCATAACTGATCTTTGTTTTTGTTAGGTGTCATCTAGTCATGTACAACTCATAGTGACTCTATTTAGAAAAAAAGAAAGAAAAACAGAGCTGAACACTCCAATTCTGTGTCATCTTCATCATCTCTGACACACTTAAGCTTATTGCTGGAATTGCTGTGCTGATCCATCTTTCTGTAAGTTTTCCTCTCTTTCACTGACCTTTCCAAGCATAATGTCCCTTTTCAAGGAGTAATCTCTCCTAGTTGCATGCCCAAATATGAAATTAGTACTTTAGCTGTAATTTCTCCAAGATATACTTACTTGTTCTTTTTTGCAGTTCATTGGATATTTAGTACTCTTCTCCAATATGACACCTAAAAGGTATCAATTATTCTTTTTTCATTTTTATTCATTATCCAGCTCTCAGATGCTTAGCAACTGTTTGGAGAAATTATGGTCTGAATCAGGCACATGTACCTCAATCTTCAAACTGACATCATTGCTCCTCAGTAATTTGGAGAGGTCCTTTACAGTAGATTTTCACAATGTAATAAATCTCTTTATCTTTTGACTACTGATATCAAGGATGTTGAGTGTAAATCCAAGTAAGGTGATTTCATTGACAATTTCAATCTCTCCATCTATCATGATATTTCCTATTGGCCCAGTGGTAAGGAACTTTGTTTTCTTGATGTTGAAATGCAATCCATATTGAAGGCTATAGTCTTTGGTCTACTGCAACAAATGCTTCAAGTCCTCCTTACTGTCAGCAAACAATATTGTGTCATCTGCACAATGAAGATTTTTCATTAGTCTTCATTCAATCCTCATGTCATAGTCTTCTTCATATAGACTAGCTTCTCTAATGATTTGCTAAGCATATGGACCGAATAGGTATGGAAAAGAATACACTGACTGACAGTTTTCCCAACATTAAACCATGCAGTGTTCCCCTGCTCTATATAGACAACAATTTCTTGGTCTAGGTATAGGTTTCTCATACTTCAGGTATGTTGCCAGGAGAGACCAGTCAGTCCTTGGAGAAGGATATCATGCTTGAAAGGGAGAGGGGACAGTGCAGGAGAGAAAGAGTTTACACGAGATGGATTGACACAGTAACTGGGGTTATGAGGGTAGTTGTGTCAGAGAGAATGAGATTGGCCCAGGATAGGGCTATTGTGCAAAGAGAGTTGCTGTCAGTCATCGGAGACTCAATAGCACATAACAACAACAAATATGGGTCTCATATGAGCATTATTAAGTGTTCTGGGGTTTCTATTCTTCTCAATGTTAGTCATAATTTGTTGTGTTACACATAGTCAGAAACCTTTGCATGGCTAATAAAGCATAAATAGGCATTATTGTTGCATTCTTTGCTTTCAGCTGGGATCCATCTGGCATCGCAATTAAATTCCTGGTGTCGTGGCCTCTTCTAAATCCTGCTTGAACTTCTAAAAGCTCTCCATCAATGTACTTTTATAGCTGTTTTTAGTAGCATGAATCTCACATATGATATTATTATTTGTTAATTTCCACATTATGAATGGGAAAAAAATATGGATCTCTTCTAGACAGTGGGCCAGTCAGCTATCCTCTAGATTCTTGGCATAGACTGAGAAGCAGCCCCCCCTCCGGGGCTGCATCTAGTAGTTGAAACATGGTAATTAGCATACTGTCGATTTCTTGTCCCCTATTATTTTTTTCTAATGCCTTCAGTGTAGCATCTTCCTCTATTGTCATTGGCTTTTTATACATATCGTACTTCCTGAAATATTTCAATGTTAACCAATTCTTATTCATATAGTGCCTCTGTCATAGGTGACCTTATAGTAATTGTTGTTGATGCTGTTATGTGCCATCGAGTTGCTTGGAACTCATAGCAACCCTATGTACAAGCTTTATACTGTACTCCATCCTGTGTCAATTGTATTGTCTCTGACACACCTACCCCCATTACCCCAGTCACCAAATCAATCTCACCAAGGGTCCTCTTCTCTTCCACTGTCCCTCCACCCTCCCAAGCATAATGTCCCTCTCCAAGATCTGATCCTACCTTGCAACATGTCCAAAGTATGTCAGACGAAGCTTCAGAATCCTTGCCTGGATTCACCCTCTCCAGGATGAACTTGTTTGTTTTCCTAGCACTCCATAGTATATTCAATACTCTTCTCCAGCACCACAGCTCAAAGGCATTAACTCTCCTTCTATCATCCCTAGTCATTGTCAACTTTTCGATGCATAGCAAGTAATTGCAAAGACCACGACCTGTATAATGTGCGCTTTAGTCTCCACACTGACATCATTGATCTTCATTACTTTGGAGAGGTCTATGACAGCAGACTTTCCTAAAAGGCAGTGCAGGAAAACAAAGTAAAATATTAAAATGAAATATGCAAAGAACTTGAGTGAGAAAATCAAAAGGGCAGAACTCACTCAGCATTTCTTAAGCTCAAGGAACTGAAGAACAAATTCAAGCCTCGAGATTCAATACTTAAGGATGTTTTGGGCAGAATGTTAAATGGTCCAGGAAGCATTAAAAGAAGATGAAGAGAGTATACAGAGTCATTGTACCAAAAGGAATTGTCTGACACAGAAGAATTTCATGAAACAATGTAGGAGTAAGAGCCTGTGGTGATGAAGGAAAAAGTTCAAGCTGCTCTTAAAGAATTGTCAAAAAATAAGGCCCCAGGAATTGTTGGCATGCCTACTGACATACTTCAACAAACAGACACTGCTCTCGATGTGCTCACCAAGTTGTGCCAAGAAATCTGGAGGACAATCACCTTGCCAACTGACTAGAAAATTTATTTATTTATTCCCATTCCAAAGACAGGTGATCCAACAGAGTGCAGCATTTATTGAACAACATCATTGCTATCAGAAGCAAGCAATATTCTGCTGAAGATTATCCAAAAACAACTGGAACAGCATGTCAATCACAGAACTGCCTGAAATGCAGGCTGGATTTAGAAGAGGCTGTGGTATTAGGGACATTATAGCTAATGTTAGATGAATCTTGAATGAAAGCAGAGAATACCAGAGGAATGTCTATTTGTGTTTCATTGACTATACAAAGGCATTTGACTGTGTAGATTAAAACAGACTGTGGCTGATTCTGAGAAGAATAGGAATACCAGAACAGTTAATTGTGCTTATGCAAAACATAGACCAGGAGGAAGCCATCACAATGGAGAAAGGAAACACTGCATGGTTGAAAACTGCAAAGAGAGTACACCAAGGATGTGTCCTATCCAAAGTTGTCCTTCCCATAATATACTTCATGCTTTTCCTGTAATATACTTGGTGCCCAAGAAATAAATCACACTCCTTGCAGAGAGTTGTATCATGGGACTCCCATCTTCCTAACTAAAAGATGTCTTAAAACATTTACATAAATGTGCATTTCAAATCCAGACTACCTTCTCTTCCTTACATACTTAGGAAATTTTGGCAGAAAATTTTTCACCATAAGAGAAGTGAGGACTGGAGAAAGGTATAAATTACAGACATTCTGAGTATTAATATTTTAATGAGTAATAAAATTCTCTTTACTGCTGACCTAGGAATTTTTCATCTTTTAGTAGTACCCATGAAACTTTGACAAACTAACTTGTTATCTTTCAAGGTTAGTAATACCTCAGATCCTTCAAAGTTCTTTGTTATACCATCTAACTACCTGGCCAACTGACTGGAAGAGATTCATATTTATTTCCATTCCAAAAAAAGGTGACCTGATGGAGTGTCGAAATTATCAAACAATATCACTCATATCACACGCATGCTGAAGATATTCCACAAACAACTGGAACAGTACATTAAAAAAGAACTACCAGAAACACAAGCTGGGTTTAGAAGAGACCATGACATTAGAGACACTATCGTCAATGTCAGAAGGATCTTGGTAGAAAGCAAAGAGTACCGAAGAATGTCTATCTGTGTTTCATTGACTTTGCAAAGGCATTTGACAACAAAGGCATTTGTGTGGATCACAACAAATTATAGCTGACCTTGAGGAGAATGGGAATTCCTGAGCACTTAATTGTGCTTACGTGAAACTACTTGGACCAGGAAGCAGTTCTCAGAACATAGCAGGGAAGCACTGCATGGATATCAGTCTAGAGACTAAGGTGCACCTAATCCAGGCTTTGCACTTACTTGCTATGCAATAGAGAGCTGGACAATGCATAAGGATGACAGAAGAATTGATGCCTTTGAGTTGTGATGCTGGAGAAGAGTCTTGAACATACAATAGACTGCCAAGAAAACAAATAGATCTATCTTGGAGAGAGGGAAACCAAGTTCCTCTTTGGAGCCTAGGATTTTGAAGCTACATCTCACATACTTTGGGCATGTGGCCAGGAGAGACTGATCCTTGGTGAGGACATCATGTCTGGAAAGGTGGAGGTACAGCACAACAATTGTAGGAAAGCTCCGAGCCACATCCAGGACATGGCAGCGTGCACAATTGGTTTCATTTTTATCCTTCCTGTCATTATTTTCTCTTTTACTTACTTGTGTTTTATTTTGTTGCATCATACGGATTTTTGTAAGTCATTTAAAGAAAGAAAGAAAAAAATCTTGCTGTACAGGACCAGTTTGGTGTGGCTATAATTTAAAAAAAAGTGAGATGGACATAAACTGAACCTGAGTAAATCACTGGACATGATTGGAAAAGCCTTGCCCCTCCATGATATCAAAGCCGTGAAAGAACTATTGTACAGAATATGATTTAAGTGATCCAAGTTTGTGCTTTTTTCTTTCAAGAAACTTATAAATGGATGGTTGTAGTTGTTATGTGCAGTCAAGCTGCCTGTGATGCATAGCAACCCTATGTACAGCAGCTCTGAAGCCTACGCTGTCCTGAGACAGTCTCACTGACTCAGACACACTTAACCCCATTGCTCTAGTTACTTTATCAATCCATCTTATCTGGGGTATTCCTCTCCTGTGCTGTCCCTCCACCCTTCTGAGCATGATATCCTTCTTCAAGGACCAGTCCCTCCTGACCACGTGCCCAAATTATGTGATATAGAGTTTCAAAATCTTAGCCTCCAATGAGAAACTTGCTTTCACCCTCTTTAAGACAGATATGTTTGTTTCCTTGATGGTCCATAGTATGTTCAAGACTCTTTTCCAGCACTACTACTCAAAGACATCAATTCTCCTTCTGTTATCCTTAGTCATTGTCCAGATCTCTGATGCATAGCAAGTAATTGAGAAGACCATGGTCTGGATCAGGCACACCTTAGACTCTAGACTGACACTCTTACTTCTTAGTGCTCTGGAGTGGTCCCTGACAGCAGATTCACCTAATGCAATTTGTCTTTTAATTTCCTGACTGATCGTGACAAGAGCATTGATTGTGGAGCAGAGCAAGCTGTAATTGTTAACAACCTCAATCTCTTTCTGATCTATCATGGTGCTGCCTTTTGCAGAAAGTGCTTCAGGTCCTCCTCAGTTTCAGCAAACAAGGTTGTGTCATCAGCATAACATGGGTTGTTAAAGAGTCTTCCTCCAATCCTGATGCCACATTTCTCCTCTTAAAGTTCAGCTTCCTGAAAGAGCTATTCTGAATATAGGTTGAAAAGTTATGAAAACAAGATAAATCCCTGACACACTCCTTTACTGGTTTTGAACAGTGTTTCCTTGCTCTGTTTAAGGACTGCTTAAGGTCTGAGTGTAGGTTTCACATGAGCAAAATCAGGTGTTTTGAGATTCCCATTCTTCTCAAGATTAATCACAATTTGTTGTGATCCTCACAGTCAAATGCGGATAGGAAAATTATTTCAAGGTTTAACTCATTTACTAATTGCAGTAACTTGCTATTCAGCTCACTACCATTGTGTTGATTCTAACTCAAAGCCACCCACCATCAGGTTTCCAAGTCTGTAAATTAGGACCCGAGGAGATGGCCCATCTTGCTCTGAGAAGTCACTGGTGGATTTGAACCACAAGAAACACACAGCCTTTGAGTTATCAGATAAATTCACTGTGGACTATGCCTTATTAACTTGGTTGTTGTTACTGTTGTTAAGTGCCATCAAGTTAGACCCATCTTATAACTGACCCTCTAGAAGGTTTTCCAAAGCTGTAAATCAAAAGGGAAGAGATTAAGCATTTTTGTCTTGCACAGCTGCTGTGGATTCCATTGATAAGCTGACTGTGGGGTCCTTAGTGCTCCTCCTTACCGTTAGGTCACCAGAGCTTCATATTAACTTGGCTGAGTCTGAATCTACTATATTAATTTAAAACACATACATTACCAAAATCACAAAACTCATTCACATATTCATTGCAATAGTTACTAAGCATTTAAAATGTGCCAACCTCTGTTACGAACGCTATAAATAGCAGTTAATAGTTGTTTATTGTTATGTGCCATCGAGTCATTTGCGACTCGTAGCGACCCTATG
>NW_006400206.1:613131-618617 GCF_000299155.1 Elephantulus edwardii | reverse complement strand
AATTGGTATACCATCTATTCCTGGGGCCTTATTTTTTGCTATTTCCTTCAAAGCAGCTTGAACTTCTTCCTTCATCACCATAGGCTCTGGCTCATCCCTGCGCTCATGAAGCTTATATCAGACAGGAGAAATAGGTCACAAACAATATAGATGATGTCAAATGATATTACTCTGAAAAAAATAAACAAGGAAGAAAATAGTGAGTTGGGAGGGAAGACAAAAGGGTTGAAATTTTAGTAAGAATGATTAGCTAAACTTTATTGACAAGGTGGAGCTCAAGCAGGGATATGAAGAAGGAAATGAATGAGCTGTAGCTATATTGGTGAAAACACTCCATAGAGAGAAACTACAAGTGCAAAGGTCCTGAGGTAGGAGAACACTGAGAATGTTTACCTTGCTTGACTAATAGCAAGGAGGCAATGAATTGAAGTGGAATAAGCCTGTGTGGGAATTAAAGAAGATAAAGTAAGGAGAGATATCAGGACATGACTTTGTAAGGTTTTTCTGAATTTCATAAGACCTTTTATTCTAAATAGGATGACTTTGAAAAAGGGAGTTCCAGTTGTCATTTGTTGTGATGAGACTAGATTGGTATTATTGTTATTGTTGTTGTATCCCTTCGAGTCAGGACTGACTTGTAGACTTGTGGACTCATAGCTGAACCTTCAATGGGTTTTCAGAGCCAGTAAATACCACAGAAGTTGATTGCCCATCTCCCTTCCATGATATGAGTGTAGAAGTTAGGAAAGGAGCAAAGACAGAAGCAGAGAGACCAACTATGATGAATGATGGTCAAGAAAAATTGGTGATGAGGCCAGGGTGTTAGAACTTGAAATGAGAAGAAATCATGATTAAAAATAAAAATGTTGGTAAAAAGATTAAAATGAGAGAATACCACCAAAAAATATTGAAACCTATAAAGCACAAAATTATTATCAAGAATTATTCTCGCCCATCAACAAACGAATGGCTAGAGAAACTGTGGTATATTCGCACAATGGAATACTATGCTGCATTAAAAAACAAGGAACTCATGCAATATTATTCAAAATGGTTGACTCTGGAGAACATTACGCTGAGTGAAATATCCCAGTCACAAAGGGACAAATATTACATGATGCCATTGTTGTAGAATGGGACTGTCCTTGGGGTCGAGGAGAGACTGAGTAAGATGGGTTCAATGATGTATGCTGCACTGAGGCGGAGGAGGGAGGGAACTCTTTAAAAGAGATATATAACTGGGTGTTTCTATCATCACAGGAGTCTAGAGCGAGGGCTGCATGGTGGAGGGGACCTGGGGGGGGTGTTGTGGAACAATGAAAGAATCTTTTATTTTACTTTACCATAATTTTTGACTCATGTACTTATAACTTGTTAGTTAAATTTGTGTCTTCTAGGTTGCAACACCCCCATGATACATCTTCAAGGATATGAACATGTACGGCCAAGCACAATCAGTAAGAGTGCATCTAAATTCCAAAATCAATCTCCATAATAGACTATGTGTTTCCTACTGCCAAAGGGGCCCTTTAGAGTAGTGAGAGAAGATCTTCAGCCTGAAACCCACAGCGTCCCTTTTCAGCAGGAAGGAGCTAAGAGAATACGCCATCCCCTTTTCCTTATGACTCAGGGTGAAGTCTCTCTCAGGGAGGAGTGATAGGGAATGGCAAAGGACACACTGACAAAGAAGATTAATCAGAACTGGCTTTGACAAGCACTGTGGCATTTGGACAAGAACAAACTGGGAGGAGGGTAGAGAGAATAGTGCAACAATGAATGAATGAAAACCCAAAATCTCTGTAAATGTTTATGAAAATTAATAAAATATAATTATAAAAAAAAGAATTATTCTCGTCTGGGTAATGATGGACAAAATCCAGTGGTGATTGATTTTATAAAAAATAACCATGGTAATGATTTTTTGAAGTACAATGTGAAAAATTTTTTAACAGTTAAAAAATAATCATTCTTGTATTTGTCAAGAATTTCCTAGTATAGCAATTTCAAAATCATGTTTGTGAAGCTTTTTAAGATGTCCCAAAGAAGGTATTTTAAGTACAGTCTTTGTACAAATGGAGGAGAGAGGGGAGGAGATTTGATTCAATATATAGTGTCAAGCTAGTCACATTTGTAACTGGAGAACATACCATGTACAGTGCATGTCAAGACAATCTTCAAAGGATGAGAGAAGGGCTTATTCACGATTATTTATGGGTTGACCAAGAATGTTAACTCCCTTGATTGTGTAATAGTGATTGAAAGTCTTTTTCCTCACTCATAGGGTGACAGGACAGGAAAATCTAGAACACGGAGTGAAAGAAAGATCAGGTGAGATCCTAACAGTGTATAGTGAGTTTGCTGCACCTGTGCCAGGCATGCTGGGGTGGGCTGAAAAGATGAGAAACACAGGTGAATTTGTTTTTACAAAACAGAACTTAATGGAACTTACAAATTTGATTGCAGATATATTTTTCCAGTCCACACTCTAGGAATAAACTGATGTTCTTAAAAAGAACAGTGATTTACTGAATAGATTTGGTCAAAAGACTGTATCAAGCACATAACATACCCTCTTCTCTGCTTGTGTCAGGTCAGATAACATCCCCAAGTATCAAATTTCTTATTTGAAAATGGAGAAGTAATTCAGCAGAAAGTGCAGACATAAAAGTAAATGTATAAGAATTCCTGATAGCACAAAATTTAAGTGTTAGGCTGCTAATCCAAAGGTTGATGGCTCAAATCTATCCAGTAGCTCTAGAAGAGAATGGTCTGGGACCCGCTGCAGTAAAGACTGCAGCTTAGAAGAATCTTTGAAGATGCACACACGGGGTAACCATGAGTCACAATAGCACCACCACCATGACACCTGAAGCAAGACAGATAAAAGATAAAAGACAGACAGAGAGACATGAACATGTCTAATCTGTGTGTATGGGAGCTCTGGTGGCCTAGTGGTAAGGAGTTGTTCTGCCAATTCAAAGGCAGGTAGTGCTTTGGTAATCTTCTCCTATGCAATTTACAGCCTCTGACAACCTGCTTTAGGGTCAGTTGTAAGTGGGTTCTGACTCAATGATACACAACAATATGTGTGTATGTGCTTGTGTATTTGTATTTATGTATGGTATATGCTGTTGTGTTATTGTTATGTGCAGTCTAGTTATATACGTAATGTTAATGCAAATTTTTTTTATAAAATGTGAGGTCCTGTGTGAACTTTTTCATTTCCATTTCATTGACCCATAAAGAGCCAGTATGGAAAGAATTGTGGGACAAAGCATGGACAGGAGTACTCTTGGATTCTACAGGGCTGATGTAGCAAATATTCTATTTCCTGAAGAGCAATAGAGTAGTGAGCTAGGGTACCATTCCTTCCCACTCAATTCTCATTCCTCTTTCTCAATTTTTTTGCGAACAAATGATTGTGCTGGTCAGAGGATCCCTGCATGGCCTCTAAGACATTGCTTTAAAAAAGCTGCAATGTGCATTCTGCCAAATACCTACACATTTATACTTACTTTGAAAGGAAAAAGTAATGCAGATGACCAACTTATTTGACAACATTACGTTTTCACTTTGTTAAATGAATTCCATAATCCATAAAAGCTGAGTATATTAGATAATCCCTCAACAGTTTCACTTCATTCTTTCAACAATTTCAATGCATTTTAAAAGGAATGAAAGATCAAAATTCATGATTATAAATCACGTGTTGTTGTGTACCATAGAGTCGGAACCGACCCATAGCTGAGCAGTTTTTCAGAGGGAGTTAATTGCACAGGAAGAGATTAACCATACTTCTCCTGCAGAACAACTGGTGGCCTTGAACTGCAATGCAGTTTCTTGCCACTAGACCACCAGAGTTTCCCAGTCTTTGCAATGACTTAATATCAGAGAGCTGGACAATGACTAGGAATGATAGAAGGAGAATTTATGCTTTGAGATGTGGTGTTGGAGAAAAGTATTGAGTATTCTGTGGCATGCCAGGAGAACAAACAGCTTCATCTTAGAGAGGGTGAAACCAGGCTGCTCCTTAGAGGCAAGGATTCTGAAGCTTTGTCTGACAGACTTTGGACATGTTGCAATGAGGAACCAGTCTTGGGAGAAGGACATCATACTTGGGAAGGTAAAGGGAACGTGCAAGACAGGAAGACCCTCAATGAGATGGATTGATTCAGTGACTGCGGTAATGGGGATAGGTGTAGAGAACACAGTGTGATTGGCACAAGATTGAGCAGAGTTTATTGCTGTTGTACATATAGTCACTATGAGTCACAGGCAACTTGATGGCACATAACAACAACAATATTCCAAGTCTGTTTCTATCATTTGATTTAAACATACATAAAGTTATATTTTAAATTTGAATATGAGAGGAGAATTGCATTCCATTTACAAAACCAATACATATTTATTGTGAAAAATACAAATTAGAAAAAAGGTATAAAGATCAGATCAGTCACACAAAATTATTTCTAGTCTATTGATATATTTTCTTCCAATATAGTTACTTTTTTTATTTTGGTGATTTTTCCAAGAAATAATTTTTCTTTCATCCTGTATGTAAATATAACTTAATGGTGAGATCATTTTAATATTCAATGGTTGAAAATCAGAACCTGGGGGAATGGTGAATACAGGGGGATTGTGTTTGCTGAACTCACAGTTAGTGGACAGATTGTTCAGTCACGGGAGTTGTGATAATAGAGGGAGAGGTAGAGGGACTTCTGTGTTCATAAAGAAAGTGTTCCTGTGGCTTAGTGGATAGGGAGTTCTGTTGCCAAATCAAAGGCAGTCTGTTGAGATCCACCAGCTGCTCCACAGGAGAACGATGGGAAATTTCCTCCTGTAAAATTTATAATCTCCAAAAATTAACTATTGAGTCAGTTATGAACTAGTCTCAACTTGACAACAATAGGTTGAGTTTGTTAATAGCAAATAAGGGATAAAGTTAGCAGAGGGAATAATAACAGCTCTTTAACTCTCCATCGCAACTACTCTGTCCCAGCCAACCTCAGAGCAAAATCCCACAAGATCACAGAGGCAGTCAGTCTGATGCTCTTTCTGAAGTAGTTTGCTGTCCAATTCCTTTCTGTTATCTATCCAGATAAGGTTTTCTTTTTTATTGCTATACAAACCTCCAGAACTCTGATTTATGCTTTTGAATTCACATAGGCCCTCATATGAAACTCAAAGAAAAATTTTAAACAACTAGAAGATATGAGAGAGAAAAAAATGATAAGCTAAGGATTCTGTATATAATGACTCAGTATATTCCTTCTATCTTCTTTTAATACTTTCTGAATAATTTAATATTCTGCCCAAAGCATCCTTGATAACAGCAACTCTAGGTTTGAATCTGTTCTTCAGTTCCTTGAGCTTAAGAAATGCTGAGCGAGTCCGGCCCTTTTGATTTTCTGACTCTAGCTCCTCGCACATTTCATTGTAGTATTTTGCTTTGTCATTCCGAGCAGCCTTTTGGAATCTTC
>NW_006400206.1:586340-611051 GCF_000299155.1 Elephantulus edwardii | reverse complement strand
TCAGAAGCGGTGCGGTTGGCGCAGGATAGAGCAGGGTTTAGGGCTGTTGTGCATAGGGTCGCTATGAGTCGGAAACGACTCGACGGCACACAACAACACAACAACAAGGATTCTGTATTCAGTGAACAATCTCCTTATGTTTGTTGACTTCATGGTTATGTTCTCTCTTTCATATATCAGGACACGGGTATTTACACTGAGATTTCAAGGAAGGCTGCATTTATTAATTAGTAACATATATGAGTCATTCCAAAGTCATGTTCAATCTAAGATTCAGCTATCAGTCTATCATAACACCCTAGCTTCTGTCCTAAATTCAGTGGGCCTTTATGAAAAAAGCATTTCTGGAACCCAGCCAGATTTGAGGTTCCATTACAGATTTATTTATTTTTTTGTCTGCATTAATGCGCAGCTACTTACAATGCCGATCTCCTATTGCTGTCTGAGGATGTGTATTTATATAAATGCATGCTTGGTTTATAAAAGAGAAATTGCTGAAAAATATAAGCAAGTACAGTTTGTGAGTGGCATTCACTTACTAAACAATATGCCCCCAGAAACTCTGTGAACTTTGATAATTGCCCTTAGTTGCAGAGGGGCGTCAGGCCTTTTGTTCATAGGGTCACCATGAGTTGTGCTCAACTGGAAGGCAATCAACAACAACAACAAATGACCTTGAGTTCTAATGACTTTATGTGATCTGTGTTGAAGTGTGGTTTTCACTTTCAGGACAAATGAATGTCATGAAATAAAAAGTTCAAGAGAGGAAATTAGGATATAACATATAACTCAGCGAAGGCCAGACAAATGAAGACCCCATTAGACTAGTTCAGTTTCTTTTGGTGTCAATTAACTTCACAGATTATAAAAGGTTACTAAGCTGAATTAGTTACTCAAAAGATAAAACCCTAAAGGAAAGAAAAAAAATATATATGGCATTGCTTTGCACTGACTTAAGGCAATAAGCCAAGTTCTCAAAGAATTTCATTTTTTAATGACCTAAGTTGTATTCAATTATGAAATCAAGTGGAATAGTAGAGGTAGCACATTTCATATTTGGGGCCAAAATATATGTGTTCTATTGTACACATGCCTATTTCTGCTGAGTTAGAAAAATGGGTTAATGCTTTAAAGAATATTTTTCCAGTTTTTAATCCAAAACTAACACAATGCCGACACTAAGAAAAATTGGAGATAGATCATCACTATAACTTACACCTGATTAAATTTTAATGCAAACAGTGTGCTGCTTTGGGGACCTGGGGAAAGGAAGGCTTCTTCTCATAGTCGGGCATGCAGGAGGAGACACGCAGTGAGCTTCAAGATCGGCAATTCTGTGCTTTTGTACAATCAATATTGTTTATGGATTGCTCTGACATGGTTGCATCTATTTGTAGGGAGAGGGGGGAAACTACAAACACTTGAGAATTTCAGGAAATTACCGAAATACTCAAATCCCACCCGGGGGCAATCGTTTTCAATAGGACTTTACATGGTAAATCCGCACTGTGAATACATTTAAAAAATAATAATCTAGCAGCCCAAATGGAACAATAGCACACCCATATCTGCTGCTTATTTTGAAAAGAGCCCTTGGTTAAAATGTGTGTGAAAATGGGCCATCAAAAAGGAAACAAGACAAAGGGGCCTCAGAAGACGGAAACAGGCTATGAGGCTTATCCACTAGTCCCTGACAATGCCTCCTCGAACACTGCAGAAACTACTCAGAAAGTGTGTTTACAAAGAGGCGGACAAAGCAAGCATGGAATGGATGATAAGCTGAGATCTGCAGTCAGTCATCAAAATGAAGAGAAGAGTTGGCAGCTGCAAAGAGCCTGGAAGGGGAATGCGGAAATGATAGTCAGGTTGTCAGGAAGTGCGCTGGAACAGTCACCCTGGGAGGACTAGAATTAACCAGCTGCCTTCAGCTTACACTTTGCCATTTTGTTTGCTCCTGAACTGCTGATAACGAAGATCAATTTCTATGGCCAAAGTAAAGGGAGAGTTTTGAAAAGGGGAGAAACGCTACTACAGATTTGCAGTGTGTGCTTTTTGTTGTTGCTTTGTTTTTGTTTTTGGGTTGTTGTTTGTTTTTGTTTTTTTAAATACCGTATCTGAAGCTAAAATAAAGAGCAAAAAAAACTACGGCTAGCATTTGTGAGAAAGCCCATTCACACCCACGCCTGGTAGCCCTGGAGACTTGGGTACTGAGAGCCCACTGACAGCCGTCATAATTCTCACAGCAGCATCTCACAGTTACAGCCCTGTCTCCTGGGAGTAGAAAAACTCTTCAACACCTGAGTCATTCCTTTACCATGAGGGACATGTATTCCCACAAGACAAATGACATCCTAGCCCTAAGAAGTTTTTTGGTTGGTTTGTTATTTTTTTTAAGTATTCAGGAATATATCTGGATCATATCCTCTGTATACTGAGGTTCTCTCTTCCTATGCCTGTCACTTTGAAGGGTTCCTTGAATGATGCATTCAAAGAAAATTGTTGACTAATTAGTTGCTGAGGGGTTTTTATGTTTTCTTTTTTGTACTGTGGATGGATGCAAAAGTAGATAAAAACGATCACTAAAAAAACAAAACAAAAATCACACCGAAACCAAAGGACTACAGTGCAAACCCAGGACTTGCACAACTTAAACCTTCCCCTTTGGATTTTCTAATATACCTGAAAGTATCAGAAGTATATCAGGCTTTGAGGGAATAAGCTAATCAAAGCACTGCGCATGTGCAGCACAGTTAACTAGTTGGTCAAAAGGCTAAAGGAAAAGCATAAAGTACATGCCCCTTAGAAAGGAAGGGAAAAGTCTCCCAGATCTGGTTTCATAAATTGGCCCCTAGCTCTTGCACAAAGGAATGATGAAAGGGAGGGGAACTGACAAAGAATATTGTTCTTTTCTCCACCCCGGCTACTACATACTTGAAAAAAAGTTCGTGTTTTCTAACACTAGTCTGAGTAAACGTCTGCAGAATGGCGACACCTGTTTGGTTTTTTCTTTTTTGTTTTTTGTTTTTGCCAGATCAGAGGACTCCATGGGCCACTGGAAGAAAGGCAAGATGCCTAGCATACCAAGATCAAGACTGTCTGAGTTGACAGTAGAGACATGTGGGGGATGAGTTTTATGGCTGTTGCTTTGCGCGTGAAGTGTGAATTGCACCTTGAAACACATCTCTGGTTTCAAAGTGGAAGACAATATTTAAGAACAGTGTCACAATTTTTAAGGACTCTAATGACCCCTGTTTCATCTTATCCCAGTTCAGTAGACTCCATCTCTCCTTTGGATTACAAAGAAGTGATAGTATATCTGGGTCTCTCTATAACAAGACTCCAGGAGGTGGGAACAAGCGTTTCTCCAGACCTTCATAATTATGTCAGCTGTAAAAACTGTGTACTGACCCCTTTTATCAAAGTTCATATTGTTATGAAGAGGCATCTTTCTTTCTTCATAGCATTTTTATTCCCAATTCTAGGAAAAATAATTCCCTTGTGTTATTCCAACCAATGCTGTTAATAACAAATCAGTCCAGCCTGATTCTAAATGTTAATAGACTGGCAGGCCTGGGGGTGGGGAAGCAGCCTGGCAGCAGCTCATTTAGAGGCAGTTGACTCATGCCTGAATCACAGCCAGGCTGGCAGGAGGTTGTTTTGGGGAACTCTTCGCAGGCCTGTCAAAAACCTGCTGTTGCCATTGGCTGATATTATGCAAGATTTCAAGAGATATTTATCTGTATTCTCTTTTAGGGTTTGGTGTGTGTGTTTTCCCTCTCCACAGGGACCTAAGCCTCAAGTGACCAAAAAGAAAAAGAAATAAACAAGCAAGAGCCATTATAAAGAAAAGATACTTTGTCTCCAAGCTTCCTACAGCTCCCAGGTCAGAGTAAAGGCAAGCATTTTGCCCAACTTCATTCATCCTATTTCTTTACTTCACCTCTCTAGATATTGGAAGGCAGACTTGGTGAATAAAAATATGCCCCTCTTTTGTATTCTATCAAATGGCAAACAACAAAGCACAGTTAACTCGGAAGCATACTTCTGCTGATGGTTGTCAAATACCTTATTAAGTACATAGACTAACAGAATTTCTCAAATTAAATGCATAACTTTTCTGGATTTTCTTAGTTCCGAGCCTGACTGATGATGAGGGATAGAGGACGGTTATTCAAGGAGATTTAAGCTTTTTAATGTGAGCTTCCTTCACCCACTCCCAAAGTCCGTAGGAGTTTAACTGTAGAGCTAAGGAAATTCTCCCAACTGTATCATGTAGAGCTTAATAAGTTCTTCTGCAGAAAGTTGGTAGGCAGAAGCGTGTGAGTGAATTCATTTATATGCCTAATTTAAGACACAATTGAGAAGGCACAGTGTTCTAATAGTTCTGGCTGAGGAGTTAAGAAACCTGAGTTCCATTCTTAGCTCAGGTGATAGTCAGCACAGTGGAATAGAGTTGGTATTTTCCAGAAGAATCTGAACTCCAGAGACAGTCAATTCAGGATAAAATTATATATAAATATAGTCATGATATCCATTATCTAAGCTTTTTCATTGTTTTGATAAAGACTAAATTTAGCTTTCCCAAAATTCTTAGAAAAGTCCTAATGAAAAATGTTCTTTAAGTTGAGACTAGAGGGGGAGAGAGAGAGAGTGACATAAAGGACTTGTTTAACATTTTCTGTAAGAGAGGGAGCTTTCTTTGGAGCATTTTCAAAACAGAAAAAAATGGGGGAGGGATGCCTCCCAGCGCTGCAGTGGGAAGCAAACAGAGCAAACAGAGCTCTTTCAAGTCCTGCCTAAGGCCCTGGACACAGCTGCACTGCACAAAAATGACCTTGGCCATTAGCTTGAGTGCTTGGTGGCTGTTTTCATCTGAACAGCTCACTCTGCAAAGACTTCAGATTTAGAAGACAAAACAGTCAATGCCTAGAGTTTCACTGACCTTCCTTCCACTGAAGTCTGCTCACTGGCTTAGGTCTGGTGCAGAAAATGAATGCTCATCCAGTGAAATGTCCTCAGACCACCATGATTACATAAAAATAAATTCAGCATAGAGTTATAACCAAATTACAGTATTGAAATTTCCTCCCAAAACAATGATCATTGCCCGAATTAACCAAGTGACCCACTAAATACTATAATGCAATTTTCCATTTAAAGCAATCTTTTTCCTTACCAGGCTAAGAACTTTGTTTATTCCTTTTCCTCAAGTTTTTAATTTTATCTTTTCAACTGTCAGAAATATGTATCTACATCTTGTATGGAATTGTGAAGAATAAATATATTCTTTTTATAAGAGTTTATTCAGTCATTCAGTAAGTACTTATTGACATAGCACTTAGTTAAGTATTTGAGATACAAGGATAAATGCCTTCCCTTGACCTTGAAGAGCAAACAGTCTAGAAAAGGAAGACAGACAAGTTAAGACAGAACTATGTCACAGGTACTAAGACAGAGACATGTACGAGTTTGTGATGATGCTAAGGCAGAAGAGTATGGAAACAGGTAGGAGAGAGGAGAGAGGTAATGACTGAGTCTTTGAAACATGAGGGCATTTTCTATTTGTAGAATATAGAGTGTGGACTACTGAGTAGATGATGTTGCAGGAGCAAATACAAAAACTAGCACAAGGTCTGCTGTTGAGGAAATCACATTGCTTGAAGCTAAGGCAGTGGATGGAGCCAGTTGAGAGGAAAAGTAAGAAGGAGAAAGAGGAAAGGTCAGATCTTGGAGTGCTACATACTTTTCTATACTTTACTATGTTGTTGTTGTTGTTGTTAGGTGCCATCAAATTGAGTAAAATTCATAGAAAGCCTGTGAACAACAGACTGAACCCTTTCCTATCCTGTGCCATCTTCATCATCTGATACACTTGAGCCCATTGCTGTAGTCACCATGTCAATCCATCTCTTTGAAGGTCTTTCTTTCACTGACCCTCGACCCTTCTAAGCATGATGTCCTTTTTTAAGGAATACTCTTTCCTAGCAGCATATCCAAAATATGAGAGACAAAGCTTTGCCATCCTTAGCTCCAAGGAACACTCTGGCTATGCTTTTTCCAAGATATATCTGTTTGCTCTTTTGACAGTCAATCCACAAGAAATTCACTGCTCTTCTCCAACATCACAGCTCAGAGATATCAAGTCTTCTTTTATCATCTTATTTATTATCCATCTCTCAGCAGCATAGCAAATTATTTACATCTGGTGCATCTTAGTCCTTAAACTGACATCGTTGATTTTTAGTATTTTAGAGAGGTTTCTGACAATGACCTTGCCCAAAGCAATACATCTTCTGATCTCCTGACTGCTTGGTATAAAAAAATATTGATTGTGGATCCAAGTGAAAGGAAATCAATGGCACTTTCAGTTGTTTTTCAATTTATTAAGATGTTGACGACTGGTCCAGTGGTAAGAATCTTTATTTTCTTGATGTTAAAATAAAATTTGTTTTTCTCGTTGGTGGGCAGGGAGGAAAGTATGCAACAAATAACGAATGAAAATAAAACTGAAGGAATTAAAAAAAAAAACCTATTGGGAAAAAAAATAAAATTCATACTGAAAGCTGTAGTCCTTGATCTTCTACAGCAATTATTTCAGGTCTTCCTTGCTCTCAGCAAGAAGGTTGTATAATCTACATAACAGAAAGTATTGATGAGTCTTCCTTCAAATGTGTTGACGCATTCCTCTTCATAGAGTCCAGCTTCACAAATTACTTCCTCAGCAGAGACATTATCACCAATGTACAATGGATCTTGGCTGAAAACAAAGAGTACCAGAGGAATGTCTGTGTTTCACTCACTATGCAAAGCTATTTGAATGTGTGAATCACAAGTCGTAGCTAACCTTGAAAAGAATGGGAATCCCAGAACACTTGATGGTGTTCATCTGAAACCTATACTTGGACTCTTATTATACAAATAGAAGAATAACTAATAAAACCTGTATAGGGACCCAAGGGGGGGCAGAGCAAAGGGGTGAGGATAGGTAGGAGCAACACTATAGGTTTGCATAGTTTGGTGGGTGGAGGGAACGGGGGAAGCAAATGGGAAGGATCTGGTGGAGACCTGAAAATACAGCAATTGTGGGCAAGGCCCATTGGTGAGTAATTTTATGAAACATAATGCATAGGAATATTTGTATGACACAATGTGAACGAAGAATAGTGTGAAATACAATGTTTATGAACTTTGTGAGCAAACCAATATAAAATAAAATAAATTAAAAAAAAAACGAAATCCCAACAAACCTGTGTTTATGCAGATAACACAACTTTACTTGTTGAAACTAACAAGAACCTGAAGCACTGGTTACAGAAGGTCAAGGACTGCAGTCTTCAATATGAATTTAAGCTCAACATCAAGAAGACAAAGATTCTCACCACTGGGTCAACAGGCAGCACCATGATAGCTGGAGAAAAGATTGAGGTTAACAACTTTAGATTGCTTGGCTCCACAATCAATACTCTTAGCACCAGCAGTCAAGAAATCACAAGAAGAATTGATCTGGGAAAGGCTGTTTTCAGGGATCTCTCAAAAGTGCATGAAATTCAAAGCTTAGATTATCAGTGCTTTGATAGAAAATTCCAAAGACACTATTGGAGCATTTTTGGGTTTTTTTGTTGTTGTTGTTGTTGTTTTGTTGTTGATTTTATTTTATTTTATTTTATTTTATTTTATTTTATTTTATTATTTTGTGTGCATGTACCGTCAAATCAGATCTGACTGGTACAGGAGGAGATTGTCCCTCCTTTTTCCAGGAGAGCATCTGGTGGATTTGAACTGTTGCCTCTGTGATTGCAGTGCAGCTTCTTGCCACTAGGCCACCAGAGCTCCTTTGGAGCATTTTTTAAGAAAGGCTACATCATCAATGTTTTTTATGACATAGAAGAATAGTGTAGAATAACAATATAAAAATTCATTTATTTGCAATGTAAAAATTTCAATTGTGATGAAACAAAATACATATGCATTATAGAATTATAGAAAATCAATTTGTTCTGTAACCTTAAATCCAAAACACAATAATTTTTTTTTTAAGTTCTGAAGAGCTGTACCTTAGGGTTGGCATAAAAGGCAATTTAAGACCCAGATACAATTAAAGACACTGAATAAATACTATACGACTAGATGTCTTTAATGCTATTAAAAAAATCCAAGAGATTTTTAGCTAAGTTCTCCAAAAAGATTGTCAGTTATCAATGACTAAAGAGAATATGGGTTCACAGGAGGTAATATTCAGTTAACACCTCTATCTCTCTTGGAGAGTCTTCTTACATATTAGGGTTTTATTATGCTCAGAGCTTGTGAGGTATTTTATTTACAAATGACCATAGCATTTCTTCTTAAAAGATTATACATTGCAGAATGTACTGGCCCTATAACCAGCTGCTGTGAAATCATTTAAACGTAATATACACAGATAATTTTTAAAATTTTACTTTCCAACAAATAAAGCCAAAAAAATAGAAAAAATACTGAAGAGCAATGATGTCAGTTTGGAGACTAAGGTATGCCTGATTCAGGCCATGGTCTTTGCAATTACTGCTATACATCAGAGAGCTGAACAATGACCAAAGATGACATAAGAAAAATTGATGCCTTTGAGTTTGGTGTTGGAGAAAGTATTGAACATATCATGGACTGACGAGAAAACAAACAGCCTTATCTAGGAGAGTGTGAAAACAGGCTGTTACTTCAAGACAAGAGTTTTGAAGCTAAGTGTCACATTCTTTGGGCATGTAGCTACTAGGGACTAGTCCTTGTAGAAGGACATCATGCTTGGAAGGGTGGAGGGACAGTATATAAGAGGAAAACCCCAGATGACATGTATTGACACAAGAACTGAGATGATTAGGGTAGGAAGGTGTATCAGAGACAGTAAAACTGGTTCAGATTATGCATAAAGTCACTATGAGCCATAGTTGACTTGATGGTAAATAACAACAAACAACAACATACAGACTGAATACGTATGGAGAAAGAATGTGACTCTGATGCCCATCCTTCCTGATTTTAAACCATGTAGTGTTTCCTTGTTCTGTTCAGACAGCAGCTTCTTGGTCTTGATATAGATTTCATATAAATATAATTAAGTGTTCTGGGTTTCCCTTTCTTCTCAATGTGAACCATAATTTGTTATGATCCACACAGTCAAATGTCTTTGTGCAGTCAATTAAACACAGATAGACATTCTTTAGTGGTCTCTGCTCTCAGCTGGGGTCCAACTGACATCAGATATAATATCTATCATTGTTATTGTTATTGTTATTGTTATTGCCACAGCCTCTTCTAAACCTAGTTTGAACTTCTTGTGGAGCCTGCCAATGTACTGTTCCAGGTGATTTTGGATTATCTTCAACAATATTTTGCTTGCATGTGATACTAATGATACTGTTTGATAATTTCTTAGAAATAAGGATATCTTCCAGTCCTCCAAATTTCTTGGCATAGACTGGTAAGTGCCTCCAGAGTTGCATCTGTAAGTTGAAATGTGTCAAATGGTATCCTATCTATTCTTGAAGCCTAATTTTTTGCCAGGATCTTCAATACAGCTTCCTTTGTTACCGCTGGCTCTTATTTATGATACTTCCTGAAATATTTCAGTGTTCACTAATAGTCTTTTTATTCCGTGATTCTGTGTATTCCTTCCATCTTCTTTTGATGCTCCCTGTATCATTTAAGATTTTGCCCATGGCATCTGTCAGTATTGCAACTCAAACTTTGAATTTGTTTTTCAGTTCTGAGAAATGCAGAGCAAGGTCTTCACTTTTTATTCTCTGATTCTAGTTCCTTATACATTTTGTTATAAGATTTTGCTTTATCTTCTCCAGATGGCCTTTTAAATCTTCTAGTCAGCTTGTTTACTTTAGCATCCTCTCTGTTTTGGCTTTTTGATGCTCTAATGCAATTTTCATAGTATCTTCTGACACCCATTTGGTTTTTTCTTTCTCATTTGTTTTTGTAATGACCTATTTCTCTCTTCATGATGATACCTTTGATTTAATCCCACAGCTCCTCACTGGTCATCAATACCTCAAACCTGTTCTTAAGATGCATTTTTAATTCAGGCAGAACAGACTCACGGTTTTATTTTGGTTCTTGTTGATTTGTTTCAATCTTCTCCAGTTTTAATTTGAACTTGATTATGAGTAATTAATGCTCTCTCCCAAAGTCAGCACCTAGCCTGTTTCCAACTGCTGATATTGGGCTTCTCCAACAATTCTTTCCACAGGTACAGTCTATCCTATATGTATGCAGTCTGTCAGGTAAGATTCATGTGTAAAGTTGTCTTCTGTGTGTGTTAATGTATTTGCTATGAATAAATCATTGAATGTACAAAACTCAGTCACTCACTCTCCAGCTTCATTTCTGTCACTAAGTACATACATTCCAAATACCACTTTTTTCTCATTTTTTCCAACTTTTACATTCCAGTTACCAATTATTGCTAATACATCTTGATTTTATGTCTGATCAATTTCAGATTACGAAAGTTGGCAGCAGTCCTCAATTTCCTTCATATTAGTTTTATTATTGGTATATAGATTTGAATAATTGTCATGTTAACAGGTTTCCTTGTATGTATATGGATATAATCCTATTACTCACAACATTGTACTTAAGGTTAGTCATTAAAATGTCCCTTTTAATTATAAGTGCAACACCATTTTCCCTCACACTTTTTCATTCCCAGCATAGTACATCATATGATCGTCTTATCTAAATTGGCCCATGCAAGTCCATTTAAGTCCAATGATCCAAGTTAATACAGAAACTATCGAACAATATCATTAATATCACATGCAAGCAAAACACTGCTGAGGATCATTCAAAAACAGCTGGAACTGTACATAGACAGGGAACTGCCTGAAGTTCAAGCAGGATTTAGAAGAGGCCATGGCACCAGGGATGTCATTACTGATGTCAAATATACTCTGGCTGAAAGTAAATAAGAACAGAAGAATGTCTATTTGTGCTTTATTGACTACACAAACAAATTTGAATATGGGTCATAACAAGTTGTGGCTGACAGTGAGAAGAATGGAAATCCCAGAGCATTTAATTGTGCTCTTGAGGAACCTATACCTGGATCAGGAGTCTGTTGTGCAAACAGAGCAGAAGAACACTGCATGGTTTAAAACTGAGAAGGAAGGATGTCAGGATTGCATTCTCTCTCCATAGGTATGATGAGCAAATTAACCAAGAGGCTGGACTCTATGAAGAGGACTGTGGCATCAGGATTTGAGGAAGACTCATCAACAACCTGTGTTATATAGATGACACAATCTTGCTTGTAAAGTGAGGAGAACTTGAAGCACTTGTTTCAGAAGATCAAGGAATGTAACCTTCAGTTTGGATTGAACTTCAATATCAAAAAAACAAAGATTCTTATCTCTAGACCTATAGGCAACATCATGATGGATGGAAAGGAAATTGAAATTGTCAACAGTTTCATCTTTCTTGGAGCCACAATTAACACCCTGGTGCCAGCAGTCAGGACATAAGGAGATACATTGCACTGGGAAAATCTGCAGTTAGGGACCTCTCTAAATTACTGAGGAGTATTGATGTCATTTTGAGGACTAAGATGCATCTGAATCAGGCCATCATCTTTCTGACCACTTTCTTTGCATCTGAAAGCTGGACAATAAACAAGGATGACAAAAAAGAATTGACACCTTTGAGCTGTGGTGTTGGAGATGAGTACTTAACCTCCCATGGAAGACCAAGAGAATAAACAGAAATATCTTGTAGAGGGTGCAGCTTGAGGCAAAAGTGAGGAGGCTTTACCTCACATACTTTGGGCACATTAGGACAGCACAGGATAGGACAGGGTTCAGATCTGTTGTTCATAGGGTTACTATCAGTCATACTCAATTTGATGGCACCTAACAATAACAGCAACAATGCCTAATATGTTCGATTTAATTTTTTTACAACTTCCTTTTTCCTACTTTTATGTTTTGTACACTCCACTTTCCAATTATTAATGTTTATTGCAAATATTTCTCATAATATTTGAATGACTTCCCAAGTGGACTCTACCTCTAATACTATAGCTATCCGCTGTTATCCTCTGTTATCCATAGAGTTTACAAAATCCTACAATTTTGAAAGTGGAGGGTCAGTCTTGCTTCTTAGCCTGTCTTAATATAAGATCTCTGCTTCTGCCTACCCACCATTGATAAACTTTCCAATATTTGAAACACCCATGGCTTAGCACTGGCTTCCAGCATCACAGCAATTCACAAGTTACACCAGTACGGCAGATTGAGAGACAAGTACTCTACTCAGATCTCCACCCTGCCGTACCACCCTTGGCCTTTGTTGAGGAATCCAGAAAAGGGTGTTGTCTATTTTAATGGAAGCTCTAGTTTCTTCCGGGTGTATTCCTAATAATGGAATTATTGAGTCGAATAGTATTTCTATTTCCAACTTTTCTAGAATGCACCAGACTGCCTTTCATAGTGCCTATAACATTTTACATTCCCACCAGCAGTGAATATGAGTTTCAATCTCTTCACATCCTTCTGAGCATTTGTTGTTTGCTGCTCTATTGAACTTTCCTATTGTTGCTAGGGTGAGATGGTATCTCATGGTTGCTTTGATTTGCATCTCTCTAATAGCTAGGGACATCCACTTCCTAAATAACATGCCTCCAGAAAGCCTATGAACTTTGATAAATGTCAATAGTTGTAGAGGGGCTTCAAGCCTTTTATTCACAGGGTGGCTATGAGTTGTGCTCTACTTAAAGGCAATCAACAACAGCAATAGCTAGGGTTTTGTTTGTACACCCATATTTATTGTATTGTTCACTATAGCAAAGAGATGGAAGCAACCCAAGTTCCCATCAACAAATAAATGGATAGAAAAATGATAGTATATTCACACAATGGAATTATATATTCAGCACTGAAAACAAGGAACTCATAAAATATTATATATAATGAGTGACCATAGAGGACATTATGCTGAGTGAAATATCTCATTCATGAAAGGACAAATACCACATGACATCACTGTTATAAAAAAGACTGACATGGAAGTTGGGGAGAAACTCAGAAAAAAAAAGGAATAAACAATGAACACTGTATTGGAACAAATGAAGGAAATAACTGTTTAATGGAATATATGATTAAGCATTATCTGTATGACAACAGTCATAAGTGAACTGGGGGGAAGGGGTGAAGGAGGAAATTGTGCAACAATGAATGAATAAAATCTAACTCTTCTGTTAACTTTTATTAAAATCCCAATTAAAAAAGGAAAAAACCTAACAAAAACAAAGAAAAGGAGGTCATGCACCATGATATTTGTATCTCTGATCATCTTTATGGTTTGCTGTTAAATGTACAACACTTTTCTGTCAGTTCATTGTATCAGAGATTGATTTGCATGCTGCTAATCTGGTGGCCTAGTGGTAAGAACCTGCACTGCAAACTCGAAGGCATGCAGTTTGAACTCACCAGATACTCTGAGGGGAAAACATGGACAATCACCTCCCATTCAATCAACTGCCTCTAAAAACCTACTGATGGTCAGCTGAGGGTCATTTCTTACTTTCTGGTACACAACAACAATTACTTCAATATGGATTTAATCTCAATATCAAGAAAACAAAGAACCTTACCATTGGGTCAACTGGCAGCACCATGATACATGGAAAAATATTGAGGTTGTCAACAATTTTATAATTGCTTGGATCCACCATCAACAGTCTTGGCATGAAACCAAAAGGCAAGTTGCTTTAGGAAAGTCTTCTGTCAGGGACTTCTCCAGAGTGCTAAAAACCAATGATGTCTGTCTAGAGAATAAGGTTTGCCTGATCTAGGCCATAGGCTTCACAATTACTTGCTATGGATCTGAGAGCTGGACAATTACTAAGGATGATAGAAGAAGAAACAATGCCTTTGAGTTGTGCTGCTGGAGAAGAATTCTGAATATACCGTAGATGGTGAAGCTAGATTGCCCTTCGGAAGCAAGAATTTTGAAAATCCATCTCACATATTTTGGGCATATTTCGAGGAAGGACCAGTCCTTGGAGAAAGACATCATGTATAGAAAGGTAGAGGGTGAGCACATGAAAGAAAGACCTTGAATAAGATGACTTGACACAGTGGCTATGCTAATAAGGACAGGTGTGTCAGAAACAGTGAGATTGGCTCAGGATAGAGCAGGGTTTAGAGTTATTTTTCATATAGTTGTTATGAGTTGTGGTCGACTTGATGGCACACTACTACTACTACTACTACTTTATAGGTAAGTGTGTATATTCTTGATTATTTTCACTATATAAACAATGGGAATATATGGAAGAATTTTATGAAAGGAGTGATATGATTAGATATGCTGTTATGTACTATAGAGTTGGAACTGACCCATAGCTTACCCTCTGGTGAGTTTTCAGAGGCAGTTAATCTTATGGGAGGAGATTACTCATCCTTCTCTCAAAGAGCAACTAATGACTTCAAACCATGTGCCTTTGGGATTGCAGGGCAGCTTCTTGCCACTAGGCCACCAGAGCTCTCTATAATTAGATATTGTTTTGTTGTTGTTGTTTTTATGTGCTGTAGAGTCATCTGTGACTCACAGAGACGATTTGTACACAGCTCTAAAACTTGCTCTATCCTTTGGCAATTTTATTGTCTCCCATACACCTATTCCCATTACCCCAATGACTGAATCAATCCATCTCATTGAGGGTCTTCCTCTCCTGTGCTGTCCCTCCACCCTCCCAAGCATGACATTCCTCTCTAAAGACTGATTCTGCTTTGCAACATGTCCAAAGTATTTCAGAGGAAGCTTCAGAATCCTTACCTCCAAGGTTTCACCTTCTCTAGGATGAACTTGTTTGTTCTCCTTACAGACCATGGTATAGTCAATACTCTTCTCCAGCACCACAGCTCAAAATCATCAACTCTCCTGTCATCCCTAGTCATTGTTCATCTCTCTGATGCATAGCAAGTAATTGCAAAGACCATGGCCTCTATGAGGTGCATCTTAGTCTCCAGACTGACATTGTTGCTCTTCAGTACTTTGGTGAGGTCTCTGACAGCAATATTTCCCAATGCAATTAGTCTTTTAATTTCCTGGCTGCTGGTGCCAAGAGTGTTGACTGTGGAGTCAAGTAAACTAAAATTATAAACAATCTCAATCTCTTCATCATCCATTCTGATGTTGCCAATTGGCCCAGTGGTGAGAATCTTTGTTTTCTTGGTATAGAGCCTCCACCCATATTAAAGGCTGCAGTCCTTGACCTTCTGCAGCAAGTGCTTCTAGTCCTCCTCAGTTTCAGCAAACAGGGTTGTGTCATCTTCATAAGGCAGGTTGTTTATCGTCTACCTCCAATCCTGATGCCATACTTCTCCTCATACAGCCCAGTCTCCGGGATAATCTGTTCTGCATATAGATTGAAAAGATATGGAGATAGGACACATCCTTTATGCACATCCTTCCCAATTTTGAACCATACAGTGTTTCCTTCCTCTGTTCTGACAACTGCCTCCTGGTCCAAGTATAGTCCAATGTGTAGAAATATAGTATTAGAGACAGCATTTAGAATATTTATTCCTCAGTACATTTTCTCTCTTATTTCACCATGAGAACTCACATTTTTATATGAGTATGTATCATATTTTGATAAAGAATCAACTGTTGTTAAGCCAAATCAATGTAATACAGCTCCTCTCCTTGCTCAGTTAGGTACACGACATGGTGAGAAACAAGGATAGTTTATCTTGGGACTTCTACTAAATTAACTTTTGCTGAAGAGTTTATATCTCTCTATTAAGATTGCTAAAAAATAGATTATAGTCCCATTTTTAAGTTGTCATCAGGATCCACATTGAGATAGACTGTCTGAGAAAGGGGCATCACAGAAGAAAGCACAGTCCAAGGATGGGAAACATAGCTATCTGATTACATAATAGTGCACTCTAGAATGAAATATTCTCAAGTTTCAAAATATGTAGTATATAAAAGTCCATTTAGTTATTTATTGTTCATTTGAAATAAGAAGATTTCTAGATAATTCAAAGAGATGGTCCAGGTGGGAAATGATGAAAAGTTGACAAAGGCAATGCCAGCAGAAATAGTGACAAAAAGTGAGAAAGAATGTAGAAATACAAGAGTTTGTGTCTGATTAGATATGAAGGTAAGGAAATTTGATATTTAGGATGATTCTCGAGTTTTTAACTTGATTTACAATGCTGGAAAATATGCTTCCAAGGACTTTTTCAAAATGCAGAAGAGAAAAGACATCAGTTTAAAGACTAAGATGATACACCTGATCCAAGCCATGGCATTTTAGGTGTTTCCTATGCATCTGACAGCTGTACAGTGACTAAAGATAACAGAAGAGTAAACGCTTTTGAATTATGATGTTGGAAAAGAGTGCTGGATAGCTTACATGCTTTAAAAATAACAAACAATTCTCTGTTGGAGGAAGTGAAAACGTGGTTCTCCTTAAAGACAAAGATGGTGGCACTTCATTTCACATACGTTGTACATGTTACCAGCAGAAGCCAGTTCTTGGGAAAAGATATTATCCTGGGAAAAGACGAGGGTCAGAGATAAAAAAAAAAAACCAAACAAACCAAAAAACACAACACAACAAAAAACACAAGATCTTCAACAACATGGATTTATACAACGACTTAAAAATGGGCTTGAGCTTATTAGAAATCGTAAGGATGGTGCAGGGGAGGGCAAGGCTCTGATCTGCTCTTTAACTTTATGGCACCTAACAGCAACAATGACAACACTGTTGGAAGATGACTTGTATTGACATCATGATTATAACAAAGGACTTAAGCAAAGAAGAGTGTGAAGATTGCCCAGGACTGGGCAGAATTTTGACATGTTGTGCATGGAATTTCTGTATGTTGGAGTAGTCAATTCAACAGCATCTAAGAGCAACAGGAGCCATCCTGGTGCCATTCACTAATGTTTTCCTAACATAGGGGGTATTTGAGAGAAGGATTAGAGGAAGTGGACAAACAATTTAATTTTTAGTGTATTTGGAAGCAGAAGTGGTGTCCACTTCCTAAACAACATGCCTCTGAAAACACTAACAACTTTGATAAATATCAATAGTTGTAGAGGGGCTTCAGGAATTTTTTTCATAGGTTCGCTAAGAGTCGTGCTCAAATCGAAAGCAATCAACAACAACAATATATTGAATTAGGTCATCTGAGCAAGCAGTTGGGTGACTCTGGAAGTCAGAAAAGAAGTCTGGATGAAGGTAAAGGCTGAGATATCAAATGTGGCATGTAGGTATCTGTAAACAAAAGACTTAGTATATAAACAAAAACCCAAAGATTTAGCATCAACAACAACATTGACATGGAACAACAGCAATAGAATCAACAACAAAATATGCTTATTACAGAAGGTACAGTTTATATTTTTGGTGTACAATTATTTTTGTATGGAACTCTGCAGGAAATTGCTGAGTTTTTACATTTTCAGGTACTAGGCACTAAATGCTAGAGTATGTTCAAGCTTTCAGTCAATATGGCAACCATAAATGTCCTCCAAATTGTTCCAAACATCCTCTCGGAAGGGTAGTATAATTCTTCATATCCCATTGTGAATCACTATGATGAGTGTGTGAAGCTATGTGCTAGTATATGAGGCATATAACTATATCATTCAAATGAAGATTAGTTAAATGGCTTATCTGTAAGAATAATCAATTAGAAAACTATACAAAGACTCTAATAGAACAAGCTGACATCTTTCTCACCTTGTTATTATACCTGTCTATCCTGTTCTTCTCAGGATTCTAATTCTTTGAGAAGTTCTGTCTTCATTATCTTTATTCTGTATAATACTTAAAATGCATTACTTTAAAGTGAAGGCTACAACCATACACAAAAATATTCTGGCATACTGCATTCCAGCATGCATCTGAATTATGTCTGTCTGCAGATGTCATCCATAATGTGATTGGTCTACTTGTGCATTTTTACATTTGGGTAAATGTCTAACATCAGTCAAAACCAACCAATATAGCAGCATGCTTTGAAAGTGAGATTTTAGTATCATAAAAATCACTTTTTTCTATAAATGGACAGACTTTCATGTATGACTAACTAGCAGCATACTCATGTGTTCAGGCTGACACATACTGTAGAGTATAACAACCTCCAGGGATGAGGAATATATGAACAACATTACTAAAGTATGCCATGGCTGGTTCCTTAGACTAATTTGAAATCTTTTTTTTTTTTAGCAAGCTCTTTAATTTGCAGTGTCTTGAATTAACTTGTATATAAACGTAGCAATTTGATGAATTAAAGACATTAAATAAAACATATTGAATACATGGTTTTTTATACACTTGCTCTTGGAATAATTATCTTGGGAAAATTAAATTGTCTTTATATTTTTAAAAAATTGTCTTTATATTATAAAACAGAAACTTCAGGTGGCAAATTTCCCTTTCATTTCCACTGGAATGAGAGAAAACCTGAAGGGAAAAGGGGGGGAAAGTAACAGAAGAGTTGAATAGTACCAGTGTAGACCAACAGCTCTGAACAAGGGTAGGAAAAATGTCATTGTCTGCCAATGTAGGACAAACACAGGCTAAATGACAGTTTGTAGATTCAGAGCAGTGTAGAATAAAGGACTTGAAGAAAGATATCTTGGTTCAATATGCCTATTAACTACTTAATACTTGGGCAACATTTCACGGCACCTTCGCTTAATTATTAAATTGAGTCTATGTGTAAGTGACCAAAATTTCCTTCCATTTTAGAGTCAATGTGGCCTCCAAGTATGCCCCCAAAGGAGTCCCAAACACTTCTTTAATTGGGCAGTATTAGCTTTCATGTCCCATTGTGAATCACTACAACCAGTATGCAGATCTGTGTGCTATTGTTACCACAAATAGAGACAATGGAGAGAAGCAAAATGAACTGGAGAATGTTGTCTTCCTGCCATATTTATTAGAGTTTGTCTACATTATGCTGAAGATACTTGAGCTACACATACTTGTTCCAAGTGTAAAATGGAAGAAAGGAATAGCGAGTCCAGTTAGAGGACTTTCATTGTGTTGTTCAATTTACTACAAATGAAATAGCTTATAACAGAGAAGGTGGGAGATTTGGCACCTCTGGCCCTTACATCTACTATTAAAGGAGACATTTAGATACCGAGAAAACACATGAAGAAATGTTCAAAATCCCTATTTACCAAAGAGATGCAAATAAAAATAACAATGAGATATTCTAACAGTGAAGTCCAACCAGGCAGCAAACAACAAATGCTGTCAGGGATGTTGAGACATTGGAATGCTCATAGACTGTTGATGGTTATGTAAAATGATTCAATTACCATGGAAGGTGGTCAGGCACTTTCTCAAAAGGTTGGGAATAAGAATATCATCCCACCCAGAATATCATCCCACTACTGAAAATACACAACAAGAATTGTGACCCAAATAAATCCATGCCCACCCGTGTTTATTGTGACATTATTTACAATATCAAAGAGATGGGAGTCACCCAACTGCCCTTTAAGAAACATATGAATAGGGGGAAAACTGTGGTGTATTCTCACAATGGAATATTATGTAGCACTGAAAAACAATGAAATTATAAAACCCTACAAAACATGAGTGAGTCTGGAAGACATTATGCTAAGTGAAATATCTCAGTCACAAAATGACAAGTACTGCATAAGACTGCTGTTATAAAATAGGACTGGCATGGGGGATAGAAGAATGGAGAACAGGTGAAAAGTGGTTAGACAATGAACACTGCATTGGAACAAATAAGCAGAAAATATATCTGAAAGGAACGTATAATTAGGCATTATATGTATGACAATTAACAAGAGGTACATTATAAAGTGAAATGGAAGAGGGGAGAGGGAGAGTAGAGCAAGGAAAATATACAACAATGAATGAACGAAAACCATTTTGTAAACTTTCATTAAAATAAAAATAAGATTTTTTTCCTTCAAAGAATCGCATTTGCTTTTAATCTGGGGTATGGTATCATCCTCAATGTCACCAGATAAGCTTCTTATCCAGTATTGCCCTCATCCAAAAGGGAAGTCTCTCTGAACCAAATATGCTAGAAATATTCTGATATGTATTTTCTAACTCATGGAATGGAATTAAAGCTATTTTATGATAGCACAGGGATCAAGGAACATTCTTTACCTCTTTTTGTTTCAGTGAAGACTGAATTAATTTTATTATTAATAAAAATAATGAGAGAATGGCAGTATTTGGAACTCTAGTGGCTTTGTGAGTTTTTATAGTGAGTTGAACCTCTAAATCACACATACACAGATTTGTATGTATGTGCATATTTACACACACGCTGTTGTTATGTACTGTTGAGTAGACTACAATTCATAGCAACCTTATGAACAATAGCTCTAAATCCTGCTGTGAACCAATCTCACCACCTCTGACACACATTCCCCTATTGCCTCAACATCTGCATCAATCCATCTTATCTAGGGTCTTTTCCTTTTGTGCTGATCTTCCACCCTTCCAAGCATGATGTTTTTCTCCAAGGACTGGTCCCTTCTGACCACATGCCCAAAGTATATGAGACAGCACTTCAAAATCCTTGCCTCCAAGGAGCAACCCATTTTCACTCTCTCTAGGACATACCTGAGACCTCTTTGCTCTGTTGACAGTCCATGGTATGTTCAATAATCTTTTCCAGCACCACAACTCAAAAACATTGATTCTTCTTCTGTAATCCTTAGTCATCGTCCAACTCTTAGATGCAGAGCAAGCAATTAAGAAGACAGTAGTTTAGATCAGGAACACCTTAGTCTCTAGACTGACATCATTGCTGTTTAGAACTCTGGAGAGTTCCTGACAGCAGAATTTCCTAAAATAGCTCATCTTTTTATTTCATGACTGCTGGTGCACTGGAAAAATCTGCTGTCGGAAACCTCTCCAGAGTACTGAAAAGCAACGATGTCAGTATAAAGACTAAGGTGCACCTGATCCAGGCCATGCTCTTTGCAATTACTTGCTATACATCACAGAGCTGAAGAATGAGTAAGGATAACAGAAGAAGAATCAATGTCTTTGCATTGTAGTGCTGGAGAACAGTCTTGAACATATCATGGATTGCCGAGAAAACAAATAGGTCAGTCTTAGAGAGAGTAAAAGGCCTAGACAGGCTAGGTAATTGAAGAAGGACATCATGCTCATAATGGTGGAGGAACAGCACAGTAGAGGAAGATCCTGGATAAAATAATTTGATACAGTAACTAGGGCAATAGGGGTAGGTGTGTCAGAGTCAGTGAGACTGGCTCAAGACAGGGCAGGTTTCAGAGCTGTCATACATAGATTCAATATAAGTCACAAGAGACTCAATGGCACATAATAACAATAGTGCCAAGAGCACTGATTGTGGATCAAGCAAGACAAAATTGTTAATAATCTCAATCTTTTCTCTATCTATCATAATACTGCCCAGTGGTGAGGGTTCTTTGTTTTCTTGATGTTGAGTTGCAATCCATATTTAAGATTGCAGTCCTTGACCTTTTACAGTAATGCTTCAAGTCCTCCTCAGTGTGGGCAAGCAAAGTTACGTCATGTATAGGCAATCATGTATAAAATAAACCATATAAGTAAGACCATTAAAGCAACTTCTTAAATGCAACCATGTACCTCACACTTTTGTGGTTTTCTGGATTTGAAGTTTCAAGATTATAATCTCACTGGATGTCTTGTCAATGGGAATAGTACACAGCAAAACATACAAAAACCAGCACCTGAGTACGGTGAAAACTTGTCAGAAAAGGAAAACTCAAACATTCTCCACACTCACAAACCATAGAAAAATGTTAAAACTACACTCTGTCAAAGGCAGAAAGCTCTCAAGACCAAAATAAGAAAAGCAAAGCAGTCTCATAAAATTCTAGCTTTCCCGGGTTCCACTATAGCTCATAAAGTTTATGCTTGGGTGTGGCTGGGGTGTGTGTAGGGGGGATTGTCTACCAATGAGGGAGTTTTTCTTTTGCTTTTCAAGGAGAGGAGCAAACTGGGGGGTGGGGGGAGGGGTTTGTGCGGGGAGAAGGGTGCAACAATGAATGAATGGAATTCCAAAATCTCTGTAGATGTTCATTGAAATGAAAAACAAATTAAAAAAAATGTTAAAAAATTTTAAAGAAGTTTATGCTTTACATCCTAGTTTTGTGAGAAATATCTGGAATTTTAAAGTTTGTAAGTACACCTCTAAGATTGTTGGTCTTCACTAGTGTGAATCAAGTGACAAATAAGGAAACTAAAGACTCAGTCAATACAGGCTACACAAACCATATTCTCATTTACCCTAGACTCACATATACTCATAGACCAGAAGAATTAGCAGTGCCCAGCAGCAATTATCAATTATTCCAAATCAGGACTAATATCACATGGGCCCTGATAAAATTGAAAAAGAAAAATGGAATAGAACTATAATCTTTTCCTTTTGTATTATGGTTCTAGTGAAAGTTTACAGAAAGGTTGGATTTTTCATTCATTCATTTATATTTATTTTCCTTCCTCCTCTTTCTTCTCCCCAGTTCATTCTATAATGTATATATTGTTCAAGATTTTTAGTGTCATACATCCTAATCACCCACTCTCTTCAGATAGTCCTTCCCTCTCCTTTAGATAGTCATTACCTCCACCTATTTCAGTGCAGTGTTCATTATCTATCTGCTTTTGTTTCTGTTCTCTCCCTACACTCCCTTATATATTCTATTTTTCTAACAGTTTTATGCAGTATTTGTCCTTTTGTTATGGGGATAATTCACTCAGCATAATGTCTTCAGGGCTCACTCATGTTGTGTAGTGTTTTACTAATTCATTGTTTTTCAATGCAGCATAATATTAATGTACCAATATTTTATCCATCCATATATTGATGGGCACTCAAGCTGCTTCCATCTCTTTACTATTATAAATAATGTAAATATTGTAAATAATGCTACAATAAGTGTGTATACATCCGTTTGTGACACAGCTCTTTTTTCTTTAGGGCATACTTATTGTAATGGAGTTGTGGTTGTGGTTGTTGTTGTGTTCCATCAAGTCAAAACTGACCCATAGCTCACCCTCCAGCAGACTTTCGAAGGCAGCAAATTGCAGTAGAGGGGAGATCTCTCATTTTTCTCCCAAGGAACAGCTGGTGGATTCAAACAGAGTGTCTTTGGGATTTGAGTGAAGCTTCTTGCCACTAGGCCACAAAAGCTCCTTTATAGTGGGATAGCTGGGTCAAATGATAATTCTGGTTCCAATATTTTTAGGAAGTGCCAGACTACCTTCCATAGTTCGTGTACCACTTTATATTTCCACCAGCAGTGTATGAGATTTCTAGTCTCTGCATATCCTCCCCAGTATTTGTTGTTTGCTGCCCTGTTGAGCTTTGTTATTATTGCTGAGGTGAAATGATAATTCATTCTTGTTTTGATATTAATCTCTCTAATAATTGCAAGGCAGAGTCAGTCCTTGGAGGGGAACATCATGCTTGAGAGGGGTGGAGGGACAGACAAGAGAGGAAGAGCCTCGATGAGATGGATTAACTCAGTAAATGGGGTAATGGGGCAGGTGTGTCAGAAACAATGAAGTTGGCTCAGGATAGAGCAGGGTTCAGAGCTATACACAGCATCTGCATAAGTCACAAGTGATTTGATGACACATAACAACCACAACAAGAGATTTTGAACATTTCTTCATGTGTTTGTTGATTATTTGACTTTTTCCTTTGGTGAAGTGTCTATTCATATTTTGTTCCAAATCTGTGAATGTGTTGTTTGGCTTTTTCTTGTTAAGATGCTAGAGTATTCTATACATTTTAGATTATAAGTCTCTTATTAGATATGTCATTGCAAAATATTCTTCTATCCTTGAACTGCCTTCTTACCCTATTGTAGAAGGAGGTTTTTATGTGCATAAAAATTGGATTTTTAGAAGGTCCCATTCACCTACTTCATCTTCTCCTGGTGGTAAGTTTTTCATAATGCTTAGAAGTCTTTTCACGTCATAAATAAAGGATTCTATAGTTGTTCCTAGTTTTTCTCTGGTAAATGTTATATTTATTGTTCTTGGTTTTACTCCTAGATCCCTGACCTGTTGTTTTTGTTATGTGCCGTCTAATCACCTGCAACTCATAGTTACCCTATGTACAACAGCCCTAAATGCTGCTCTATCCTGTGCCAATCCCACTGTCTCCGACACACCTACTCCCATTACCCCAGTCACGGAATCAATACACCTCATAGAGGGTCTACCTCTTCTGTGCTGTCCCTCCACCATTCCAAGCATAACGTCCTTTTCCAAGGAATGATTCCCCCTTGCAACATGTCCAAAGTATGTCAGACAAAGCTTCAGAATCTTTGTCTCCAAGGAGCAGCCTGATTTAACTCTCTTCAGGAAGAATCTGTTCGTTTTCTTAGCAGTCCATGGTATATTCAATACTCTTCTCCAGCACCACAGTTCAAAGGCATTAATTCTCCTTCTATCCTCCCTAGTCCTTGATCTTCTGCAGCAAGTGCTTCAGGTCCTCCTCAGTTTCAGCAAGCAGGGTTGTGTCATCTGTATAACGCAGGGTGTTAATGATTCTTCCACCAATCCTGATGCCACATTCCTCTTTGTATAGCCCAGCGTCTCAGATGATCTGTTCTGCATACAGATTGAAAAGGTATGGAGACAGAATACATCCCAGACAAACCCCCTTCTTGATT
>NW_006400206.1:581324-582584 GCF_000299155.1 Elephantulus edwardii | reverse complement strand
AAGCTGTGAACAATCTCAATCTCTTCACCATGCATCCTGAGGTTGCCAATTGGTCCAGCGGTGAGAATCTTTGTTTTTTTGATATAGAGCCTCAATCCATATTGAAGGCTGCAGTCCTTGACCTTCTGCAGCAAGTGCTTCTAGTCCTCCTCAGTTTCAGCAACAGGGTTGCACCATCTCTATAACGCAGATTGTTGATAAGTCTTCCACCAATCCTGATGCCACGCTTCTCCTTATACAGCCCAGCCTCCCATATAATATGTTCTGCATATAGATTGAAAAGGTATGGAGATAGGACACATCCGTGGGGCACACCCTTCCCAATTTTGAACCATGTCGTGTTTTCTTGCTCTGTTCGTATGACTGCCTCCTGGTATAAGTACCTTGTTTTAGGGTTTTTTGGTTTTGGGGCTTTTTTTTTGTATATATGATGAGGTGTGAGTCTTGCTTCAGATTTCTGCAGAGGGTTGTTCAGTTTTACCAGCATCATTTGGTAAAGAGACAATCATTTCCCTACTTACTTTATTCACTCTCGTTGTCCAAGGTCACTTGACCATAGGTGGGTGAGTTGATTTCTGAGTTCACAGTTTTATTTCATTGCTCTACCTCTCTGTTGCTGTACCAGTAACATAACGTCTTGATTACTACAACTTTGTAGTAGGCTTTCAGATCAGGAATGTGATGCGATGCCTTCTACCTTGTTTTTCTTTTTCAGTAGTGCTTTGCTTATTCAGGTCTCTTTCTTTTACAGAAAAAAATGGAAATCATTTTATTCATATCTTTATACAGATAATATGACAGTATAATTGGAAAATCTAAAGAATCTGCAAGTAAACTGCCAGACATAATCAATTCCGTAAAGTAACAGGATACAAGTTCAATTTACAAAAAGCAGTCACATTTCTCCACAGTAGCAAAGAGAAAAGAGAAAAGGAAGAAAAACAATAACCATTACAATAGTTAACCACAAGATGAAATATTTAGGAATAATCCTAACTAGGTAACTCGTGGTTGCTGTGATGCTGAAGCCTGTGACAGTGATGTGCCAATCATGGTAACGGGCACACATGGTGGACAGTGTTGGCTGGAGCTTCCCAACTAAATCAAGCCTGGAAGCAGGAGCGGCATCCACTTCCAAAATGGCTTGCCTCTGGAAACTCTATGTACGAACAGTGCTCAGGCTGTTCATTCATAGGGTCGCTATGAGTCGTCTACTACTCGATGGCATTAAACAACAAACAACAACAGAGACACTAAAGT
>NW_006400206.1:579322-580269 GCF_000299155.1 Elephantulus edwardii | reverse complement strand
GTTTGTTGATGGGCACTTAGGTTGTTTCCAACTCCTTGCTATTGTGAACAAAGCTGCAATAAACATGGGTGTGCATGAAAATGGCAATTTTAACCAAATAAAAAAATCTAGAAGTTCAGTGAAATCTCTGTACATATATTGATTACATTCTTCAAAGAACTCAAATTTCTAAAAAGTTTAGATTTAATGGATTTGTTGAGACTAGAAGACTTCCCAAAACTGTCACAGTGAGATATTACATTTTGAACTGAAACCTCCACTCCTCAGATTATACCCTGACTAAAGAAGAGATTTGCTTACAGAAGAAAGAATATCACCTGTTAGTACCCTGTTCCTATTAAAAAATGGTCTATATAGGAATCGGGACATATCCCTGCAGCTCTGACCCACGACCCCCATCTTCAGGTATTGCATTGCTTCCCCCCCGACCCGGCTCGCACACCCTCCCCGCCATCATCAGGTATTGCATTGCTGCCCCGGACCCGGCTCGCACACCCCCTCGCCAGCACTGAACTTTGGCACTGGCCAAGGGCTGTGCGCAGACGCAGTGAATGGTGGGAGTGGACTTGAATCGGGACACATGCCTGCAGCTCTGACCCACGACCCCCATCTTCAAGTATTGCATTGCTCCCCCCCCCGACTTGACTCGCGCACCCCTCCGCCAGCTCTGAATTTTGGGAGTGGCCAAGGGCTGTGTGCAGAGGCAATCAACAGTGCGAGTGGACTTGATTCGGGACACATCCCTGCAGCTCTGACCTACAACCCCCATCTTCAGGTATTGCATTGCTCCCCCCCGACCCGGCTCGCGCACCCCTCCGCCAGCTCTGAACTTTGGGACTAGCCGAGGGCTGTGCGCGGACGCAATCAACAGTGCGAGTGGACTTGATTCGGGGCACATCCCTGCAGCTCTGACCCACGACCACCATCTTCAGGTATTGCATTGCTCC